>NW_024712913.1:1273902-1357652 GCF_018991925.1 Homarus americanus
CTCAGATAGATAGATAGATAGATAGTCAACCAGATAGATAAATAGATAAACTGACATACACATGAATAAATTTAGAAGACAGACCGACAAACACACAGATAGACAGACATGAAAGGACAGACAGAAGGATTGACAGACAGATAAAGCTTTTATTTGCTTTGACAAATAAATAAACCATGAGCGGGAGTCAGGAGGTGGTGGGGAGGGGAGGGGTGGTAGTGTAGGTGAGGGGAGGGGTGAAGGTAGTAGTGGGGGAGGGGAGGGGAGGGGTGAAGGTGGTAGGTAGGGGTGGGGAGGGGAGGGGAGGGGTGAAGGTGGGTAGTAGGTGAGGGGAGGGGTGAAGGTAGGTAGGGTGAGGGGAGGGGTGAAGGTGGTAGGTAGGGAGGGGAGGGGAAGGTAGGTAGGGAGGGGAGGGGTGAAGGTGTGGTAGGTGTAGGTGAGGGGAGGGGGTGAAGGTGGTAGTGTAGGTGAGGGGAGGGGTGAAGGTGGTGTAGGGGAGGGGTGAAGGTGGTGGTGAGGGGAGGGGTGAAGGTGGTCGTAGGGGTGGGAGGGGTGTAGGTGAGGGGAGGTGAAGGTGGTAGTGGGGCAGGAGGGGTGAAGGTGGTGTGTAGGTGAGGGGAGGGGTGAAGGTAGTGTAGGGGAGGGGAGGGGTGAAGGTGGTAGTGTAGGGTGAGGGGAGGGGGTGAAGTGGTAGGTAGGGGAGGGGTGAAGGTGGTAGTGTAGGGGAGGGGGAAGGGTGAAGAGGTTATGGGAGCCGTCATCTTGGAGGGGGGAGACAAGGAGGTTAAACTCGATCGCCAGCGGTAAGGGCAAATTCAGGAAAAAAAACTCAATTTAATTCAAGATCAGGAAAAAGTCAGGGAAATTTGATCTGAGTCAGGGAAAATAGATATTGTGGAGAGGAATCAGGGGAAAAAAATCCTTTGTTAGGGAAAAAAATAAAAAAATCTGGGAACTTTGATGTGTTTAGTGGGAAAGAGTGAAGTCAAGGACATAATGAACGGTGAAGAACTATCCCAGGTATTATTAGATGATTTAGTGACATATACAGGTGTTTTTGTCACTAAAATTGCTACTGATCTTATCCCACGCCGGGGACTAATGTTCAACGTGGATTTTCAGTCACAAGAGAAGGTACTGTGGGTATACAAGAGTAGTGCATGATGGGAGGAAGGGAATGAGAGGTTGGGTGAGGTTAGGTTAGGTTAGGTTAGGTTAGGTTAGGTTAGGTTAGGTTCCAGTTAACAGAATTAGAAGTCACTCCAGAGAGAGATAATGTAAAGGTGTATGAAGGTTCAGAAGAAAGGCAAGATGACCCCCTTAACCTAACCTAACCAAACCTAACCTAACCTGATATGACCTGACCAAAGTTAATTAACCTGACCTAACTTGACCTATGGCCTGGTGGAAGTTTGGCCACTTGCTTAATTTGGTGATAAAATGTTGTCCACCGGGAAGTTGGTTGACGAGATCTCCCCTGGTGGTCCCCGCACTATGAATGGCCTGGTCGTGTGCCAAAGCCGTGTTCGAGACGTGTGTGGAACGAGTCATGAGCGAGTCTTGAGGATTTTCTTTGACAGTTATGGAACTTTTTGGTCACGTTTTAAGACTTATTTGAAAGCTGTTTGAGACGTGTTAAGAACGGGATGCTGAACGTGCGTCAGTTATTTTAAGCTTTCTGTTTTACCATTTTTTTTAAACTAATCATTAGTATTATAATATATATATATATATATATATATATATATATATATATATATATATATATATATATATATATATATATATATATATATATATATTTATATTATTATTATTATTATCACTATTATTATCATTACTATTCAAAGGTCAATTTAGGTGTTCATCCAGGAGTCAAATTCCCTGAGTTAGAATATTTTGTGATGTGAATTTAGAATTTAATCGTTACTTTCCCTCAGTAAACATGTGAGTGAGTCCCGTAGTCAGGGGCAGCTCAGATACAATGTACTGTAGACTTTCGGCACACAGGAGGGAAGCACTACACTCAAAACGCCTTCATTTTCCTCAACTGTAAAGTCAGGTACCCATTCACAGCTGGGTGAACTAGCGAGTGACTTGGGAGCTTATTGGCGATCCTATAGATAGAAGTCAAACCCTGTACAGACACGATCAAAAGTCCTGTCGCTTCTCCTGCTGCTTCATGTACCCAAAGATTCAGACTCGTGAACCAGAAGCAGTAAGACACTGATGCTTCGGATTCACCAGTCTTCTCAATCTTGAGGTTCGTGGAGCAGCAAGAATGGGTACAGTACTATAGTTGGTGACTGTACATACTCGGCTGCCTTACCCACTGTATGAGTAAGGTGTGTAAGTTTCCCTGGTTACTGGTGGCCCTCGGTCCTCTAAAACACAACATGTACAAAGCATGAACGGCAATGCTCTCTCTCTCGCACTGAGGTACGAATCTATCCTGCGTGTAGGCACAGATGTTTGTTCTTTGTCCCTGTTCAACCACACTTCAGGTATTTACAAGTATGAGTAAACACTTGGTGAGGGCGGGACTCGCTGCATGGAGTAAATAACACCATTTTTGTTCTGATGCAACGATCAATTATTGCTGATACCTTGACATTTATTCATTTAACTTTCAACGCTGAACTTTAAATTAAACACACATATAATCTTTCCCACAGCGGAAGACTTAGAAGAGGCTGATAAAGACTTGTTTTCGGTGTTATAGTAGAACCTCCATACAGTCACTGGCTGGATGTGTCGCCATCTTAGTCATTACAGCCTTGATACGGGACTTCATAACAATCTAGTTTTCATGGTGTTAATGACTTAATAAAAGTATTCATTAAACAAAAACAAAAGACCTTCAACTACTCGCCAGGGAGAGAGATTCTTTAGTAATTGGTGATGGACAGGTGGGGAAAATATTGCCCTGTTGTGGTGTATTAAAGTTTATTGTTGTTAACACTATTTCTATATTCATTCATATTTTGTTTACAGTCAATTTAGTTCAGGACAGTCACGTTTAGTTAGGGTCTAAATTCACCTGTTTCATATACCATTGTTGTACACGTTAGTCTGTTGTACACGTTAGTCTGTTGTACACGTTAGTCTGTTGTACACGTCACTGTTGTACACGTTAGTCTGTTGTACACGTTAGTCTGTTGTACACGTCACTGTTGTACATGTTAGTCTGTTGTACACGTTAGTCTGTTGTACATGTTAGTCTGTTGTACACGTTAGTCTGTTGTACATGTCACTGTTGTACATGTTAGTCTGTTGTACATGTCACTGTTGTACATGTTAGTCTGTCGTACATGTCACTGTTGTACATGTTAGTCTGTTGTACATGTCACTGTTGTACATGTTAGTCTGTTGTACATGTCACTGTTGTACATGTTAGTCTGTTGTACATGTCACTGTTGTACATGTTAGTCTGTCGTACACGTTAGTCTGTTGTACACGTTAGTCTGTTGTACACGTTGGTCTGTTGTATGTCTTTCTATTTGCATATTTAGTCTGTTGTACGTCACTGTTGCTTACACGTTAGTCTGTTGTACATATTGGTCTATTTGTACGTTAGTCTGTTGTACATGTCTGTACATATTGGTGTTGTACACGTCACTGTTGTACATGTTAGTCTGTCGTACACGTTTGTCTGTTGTACATGTTAGTCTGCTGTCATGTCTCAGTAATGTTGTCAGTCATGTCACAGTAATGTTGCCAGTCATGTCACAGTAATGTTGCCAGTCATGTCACAGTAATGTTGTCAGTCATGTCACAGTAATGTTGTCAGTCATGTCACAGTAATGTTGTCATGGTCTCAGGTCATAAGAGGTCAAAGACTGTTATCACTCCCCTGACCTTACCGACCGAGAAGAGCAGTGCAGTACTACAGGTCACATAACAAAAAAAAACTTACAAGTTTTATTTGCTTACAGACAGACAGAAGACAGACTAACCCAAAGACACACAGACACACAGACAGACCCAAGGATACACAAAGATCGTCACTCCAAACACACCCACAGACAGAGACAGACAGAGACAGACAGGCAACATCAAGACGACACAACACCCACTCGACACAGTCTCATTAACACCCACCTCAACATTTTAAGTCCGTCAGCATCAATACTAAGATAAACAGGTACAGAACATGTATATAACACCTTGTGACTGTATAGTAATTACCTCCAGTAAAGATCTACAATTTGGCGTCACTAAAAAATAAGTTTATCTAGACTTTAATAAAAAAAATAACAACTAATTACAACAGTTAATTAGATTTTATATATTCTCAATAAATTTAAATTAATTACACATGAATTTAGTACTAGATTAGATGCGTTTCGAGACATTTTATAATTAATTATATTTTGTTCTTTTTATCAGTTGTGTTACAGAAAATAAAAAATATATATAAACAGCATTACAGGTACAGGTACAGGTACAGGTACAGGTACAGGTGTGGATACAATAAAACAAGTTACAGTAACTCTCACACCGCCGCACCAGCGTAGAAATCAAATTTTCTCCGTCAATGATTTACATTCAATTTTTCTCGTTCACTGAATGAGTGAGGGAGTGAGTGATTCAGTGAATGAATGAATGAGAGAGAGAGAGAGTCTTTCATCATCTGTTGAATGTTTATCTTTGATCAATACTACAAGTAACCTTATCCTACTTGGCTCACACACCATCCTACCTGGCTCACCATCCTACCTCACAGGCCACACACCATCCTACCTGGCTCACACATCCTACCTCCCACACTCACCATCCTACCTCCACACACCATCCTACCTGGCTCACACTCTCCTACACACACCATCCTGGCTCACACCATCTACCCACACACCATCCTACCTGGCTCACACACCATCCTACCTGGCTCACACACCATCCTACCTGGCTCCACACCATCCCCTACCTGGCTCACACACCATCCTACCTGGCTCACACACCATCCTACCTGGCTCACACACCATCCTACCTGCTCCACACCTCCTACCTGGCTCCACACACCCATCCTACCTGGCTCACACACCATCCTACCTGGCTCTGGCTCACACCATCCACCACACCACCCATCCTACCTGGCTCACACACCATCCTACCTGGCTCACACACACCATCCTACCTGGCTCCACATGGCCCACCTGGCTCCACACACATCCTACCTGGCACCTGGGCTCCACACATCATCCTACACTGGCTCACATCCTACCTGGCTCCACACCATCCTACACTGGCCACATCACCATCCCACCTGGCTCACACATCTACCTGGCTGCACACTGGACACACAGTACACACATCACACAGTGGGGCTCACAGGCCAGGTTCACCTACCAAGGGCGAGTGCGGGCACTGCCACAGTGCCGAGGTTAACTCCAAACATTAGATGTCGTTCAGAACTCTACAATATACCTGAGATGCGCCTTTATTTCAACTATGACAACTACCTGGTTCTATTGGGCTAGTTAGGCTAGTTTATCGTGGCTATTTTATTAAACTTCGTCTATTTTTACCGTACGTGTGTCTTTATAATATAGCCATTATTTTTCTTGGGAGTTTTAACATGCTATTAACAGTGTTTTCATATCAGTCATGTTTGCGTCACGCTGATGAGTGGCAGGAAATTATCTAGGGAGAGTTGAATGGGAGGGCAGGGCCAGATATCAGGAGTTAATGGGAGGAGGAGGAGCAGGGATGGGAGAGAACAGGGAGAGGAGGAGGCAGGAGGGATACATAAAGGGAGAGGTAAGGTTGATGTACTGGGTGTAGGGGGGGGGTTGTACTGAAGGAGAGGGTATGACGGTGTTCCTCAAAGTTCATATAATTGTAAGGCTTCACCGCACTATGATGACAGCCTCTACCTGAAGCTGTACGAGTGGACGAGAAAGACCAAACAAACGTCTCAATCAAAGGACTCTTAAAAAAAAAATCTGTGATACTTGTCATATAATAAATTCTAATGCCTTGAGTTTACGACCCTAAGAATTCGTCACATACGACCCCAAGAATTCGTCACATACGACCCCAAGAATTCGTCACATACGACCCCAAGAATTCGTCATACGCTTTGTTCTCAAATATTAAGTGACAGCTTAGGTAGGAAGAGCTACTGAAGGAAGTATTACTATGTGTGGTGTCGTCTAAGTGTCATCCACCTCTGGCCATATAGGGTCACTCCTGCATGAGCCTCCACCCCCCGCAATGTGTTGCCAGGTACTCTTAACTTGGTTTACACGGCATGACTTCTCACGTGTTGTTTTGTTTAATTATTTCCGAACTTGAAATGTGAGAAAGCATCTAACTGGTCCACTTAAACTACTGACGTTGCAATTGCCTGAGGGTATTTTTTTAATGGATAAACTAACGTATGAATATATGAGAATCTAGACCTTAGACCTTATTAATGTTACAATTTATATACACGTCATTGTTCAACTAGTAACATTATTGCAAAATCACCTCAATTATTATGTGTCATTTTAATTACACAGTTTCATTGGTAGACCTTATGAGACGATCAGGTTGTTTTATATTAAATTGGACCGTGTCTCGTCGCAGGTTATCTTGCAGTCTGCTCACGACTCAAGATTCTCAGACCATCGTAAGTTGACTTTCACCAGTAACTAGGAACGAGGACCTCTAGACCCATACTGACAGGTGACTTCGAATCAGCGCCATAATGAGCCAGTCAGGAAATGTATCGTGCAGGTCCTCTCCCTCACCTAGAACTACGAAGTGATATCACCTGTGGCTCGTCTACACAGATTATTCTTGTAGTTACACACAGTGGTAGCCCCCACCACCTGTAGTAGCCCTCCACTACAGGTCTGGTGTAATTCTGATTTTAGTCCTGCATACGGTATAGTGTGGTTAGTATACCTATTGTGAGTCCCGGATGACTATCATCATTATTACTTCTACTATTACTATGAATACTACTATTACTATTACTACGACTACTACTGTTGCTACATCTACTACTATTTTTTTTTTGATAACTTGGCCTCCAGTCTTCCCCCAGTAACCACACCTTCGCCACCATTTTATTACCTTAATCTACGACTAGTACTACGACCACTACTATTACTACTTCTAACTTACTACTACTACTACTACTACTACACTACTACTTCTACCCTAGTCTGGGTGGCTGGTAGTTCCACAGCTTCCACACTCGCAGAAGGCCCCCCCCCTCCACGGCTCAAGGGTACTCTCTCCCCCTCCCCAGGATGTCGTCAATGCACCAGTAAGTCTTCCCCAGCGTGGCAACGTTGAGGGGGTTGGTGATGGGGTTAGGGAGGGGGGAGGGGCCGTGTCTGTTCTCCTCCCCTTGTTACGGTCACTTCCTCGGTTCGGTCGAGATAATAGGTTTATTTCAAGACCGTCAGGGTGTAAAAATACCCACCACCCTTTTCTGTTTTCCGTTGACCTGTGTGTAAATATATGGTAGTGGGAGACAAGGAAACCGTAGTATAGTAGTAGTAACGGTAGTAACTTAGTGGTAGTAGTAGATATAGCAATAGTATCATCAACATTCTAAACTAATCAAATACAAAAACAAAAGACAACAACCACAAACACCAACAACAAGAAAACACCACCATTAATAACACTACATCAATAACAATAACAAACATTAATTGTTCGAGGTATGATGACACTCACTATACACTAGGCAAAAACGGGGTTAATCAAGTCAATCTGGAAAGTGTGGGAAGTAAGTTAAAAAATAGCGGGAAACAAGTAGGAAAAAAAAAAGAGCAGAAATCGCGGGAAACAAGCCACCCCCCCCCCCCAAAAGGCTTGGGAATGAAGCCAAAAGCACCCACACTGAGTGATAGAAAATACCCCAAGATGATATCAAAAACTAGCAAGAGCTAACTAGTTTGGAAAGTAATTTAGAAGAGAGGAGAAAAACTTGTGGCAGCAAGAAACAAGCGTAATAGGTTTTCTGCGAGGCTTATACGAAATAAATTGGATACACATAAATAAGACAAAAGTTGATGCTCCTTCATATTTAAAACTAAGATGAATATATTATTTTACTTTACGTCACTGTTGATATCTGGGCACTAAAATTAAAATAAAAACAAAATTAATGAATCGTTTTGATGTTTTCGGTTTTTAACACTTCAACTGCCACTGTTCTCACGTTCATAACTTTTGATATAATAATCCGATTAATATTTATTTTCATGTTAATAGAATAATATTTAGTTATTCATAAGAGATTCATTCTTTTTTGTTTCGTTTCCATAATGTTACGTAAATTTGTTTTGCTGACGTCATTCGTATTTTTGATTGTTGTGTCTGTATGGGTGTTATGTTATACTCGAGAACGGATAACAGAAAACGTTAACAGTACGTAGTGGCGTCTCGAGTCTGCCCCATGGTTACGATAATAATTAAAAACTGAGCATTAGCAGAGAAGTTATGAACCCTTTCAGACGCCCTCGAAGGCCAGGGGGTGTGGAGTTGTGCTCAGAAAATGGGGTAGTCAGAACTGTGTGTGTGTGTGTGTGTGTGTGTGTGTGTGTGTGTGTGTGTGTGTGTGTGTATGTGTGTGTCTTCACTAATATACATTGTGTACAAAACTATGCCGAAAGAAAAAATACAATAATGCAATTAATTAAGGATCAGTTATACTTAAAATAGCTGTCAAACTTATCCATACTAAAATGTTAAGTAAATATCTGAAACAAACTATTACTGAACTATTCGAGCCAAGAGACACCATTCTTGACTTCACTTTCACTTTAACTTGATTTACTGTGTCGTACGAAAACAAATTTCTTCCTTCTCCCCATCACTTGCTTCCACTTTCCTGGTTGCACGAGGTGGTGGTGTTGCTATGCTAAATCCGAGTTACTTTCATCATCCCTTTACTTCTCCTTCCCTCATTTAGATTTTTTGTTTAAATCTCACTACAGCAAAATACTACTACTGTATTTATCACTTTCCTAATGCTCCTCTGGTGTCCATTCTGTTTAACAATATATAAAACACGATACATGATCCCACAGCCTAAAGCTCATAATGCTGAGTGGTATAAAGTAAACAACTAAATCCCAAAATAGTTCAGAGACTCTACACTAGTCCAGAGCGAGTCGATGTGCTGGAGGGGGTCGCTGCCACCACACTTGAATCTTACACAGGTATAGTCAACACTGCCACACAGATCCCTGGTATTGTTAGACAAGATGGACACCTGCTCGATCTCTCTCTTAATCAACATCCCATTTCTCAACCTAAGCTTCCTGTCCCCTTGGCACTTTTGACCACTGCATCATGTACGCGACAAAACTCTCTTTCCGTAAAGTCCATCTAATGGGAAATCTGTAAAAAAAAATACTCGAGACCGGAACTGATATCAGGAGTTTCATCTTTCATTTACTTCTTCTTCCTTGTAATTTGATTATGGACACCACTCATACAAAGTCGGGGCAAGGGATTACATACTTCTTAACCATTCCTCCCCCCTCCCAAAAGAAACTCTCATCCCCTCCAAAACAGTGAAATTATTGCTGCACCATTGCCATAACCAATAAGAAACGAGTTTATCGATTATAGAAATACCATCCATCCTTACAGATGCTCAGTAATTACGGCTATTAAGTTATCTATATCAAATTGTCTGAATAACTAATCATCCAAATTTGTAAACAGTTCAAACCATATCAAACTATTCTAGTCTTAATAAATTCACCTCTTAACTACAAATACTTATTCATTTATTTCTCCATTCACTGTGTTTATCCACTTTGTTCTTGGTTTACCTATCCTCCTTCTACCCTTCACCACCTCCATCTTCCATACTCTCCTAGCCTCCTCCTTCTACCCTTCACCACCTCCATCTTCCATACTCTCCTAGCCTCCTCCTTCACCACCTCCATCTTCCATGCTCTCCTAGCCTCCTCCTTCTACCCTTCACCACCTCCATCTTCCATGCTCTCCTAGCCAGTTCCTTCTCCTCTTGTTCGTTGTCTATGTCCTGCCTGAACCTCGTCCTTCTACCGTTTAGCTTTCTTCTAAACTGCTTCTTCATCCCAATTTCCTATCTCATCTCCGACAACCTATTTCTTTCCTCCCTTTTTACTCCATATATTTTTCGGACCCAGTTGTTCTCCTCGATCTGCCAGTTTCTCTCCTCCTCTCTACGTTAGTGTTACTCCTCCTTAAGTGCAGGTCAGTCTTGAGCGTCTTCATCTCTTCTCCTTTTCTGTTGTTGGTTTATTTATTTGTCCCGGGTAACAGCCTCTACTTTTTCTCTACGCTAATGTTTCTGTGCTCAAATCCTCCTCTTCACTTCCCTGCTTCAATTTCTTATTTGGTATCAGGTCGCAGTGTGTGTGTGTGTGTGTGTGTGTGTGTGTGTGTGTGTGTGTGTGTGTGTGTGTGTGTAGTTGTAAAGGGTCTCTTGACTGACTCTTACGCTATCTGTCTGAGCGTCAACTTCTATCTTATTCAAACTAATATTCAACTTTCAATGACATATAAATGAATGCAGTCTTATGGAGATGCTTCAACTCTCCTTAGACACTAAACAGACATCTTCATCTTTATACAGATAATACACAGCTGAGTGAGGTGCATCAATCATGGTTACCTTCAATGTTACTTATCAAAAACTAAAGATATATTAACAGTCGTAATATTCCAGAATTCAACATAATTTCTGATATCACCACAGACCATTACTTCAAGTCTTACCATGACACTTTGTTAAATATCTAGGATTACCGAATCGAACAACCCTAACCTAACCTAACTAAGATTTGGGTCTAACTGTAGTTACTAAATCATAAATTAAGGCTCCATCATATTACGAAATTTAAGGTCTCTCTCTCAAGTGTAGAAGCTGTATGGACAACTTAAGGGGGTTATATTCAACAGGATACAGCTACGCCGCTGAAAGAGGAAAGTGCGAGGGATAACTCATATAGTTAGAAGAGAGAGCCAGTATAACAGAGAATGGAAGAGTGAGAGGGATAACCCATCTACGCACACGGCTATTAAACTGGCGATAAAATACGGTCAATACCAAAGAGATAGAATGATAACTCCTCTATGGCAGTCCACTAAAGAGTTATAAAATGATCCCTTCTTTTCATTCGGATATATTTAGTACTTTTAAAAACTCAGGCACGTAATGAACGACTTCGAGTCACGCTGGAAAATCGAATGTTAGGAAGGGTAATTCATCCCCATCCGCTTGACACCAAAACACGTCATAGAAAACGGAGAAAACCCTGATGTTCACCCGGACAGTCCAGACCAGAGTACTGTGTCAGAAAATGAAAGCGTTTGAGGGGTAACATCTCTATCCACTCGTGCGAAATCTCTCTTATAAATTATAATCTCTGTGTTTCCAGCTATATATTCAAAATATTACTATAGTTTTTATTTATTGTTTACTTTTTGTTACTAAGAAAAGGTTACATTTCTTTGGTTTTAAAGTGATAACTAAAAAAAAACATGTAGTCCTGATTTGTGTTAGCTTTTTTTTTGTATTCATTTACCACCAACATTTCTTTTTACCTGTTTTCTATTAAATATCAAATACTCTCCATTTTCTTTTCAATAAGCTACATTACTATTTCATAACACTGTTCCTTCCCTTCCTCATATCTTCGTCATGTTACACCCACTTGTTTCAACACCGCTACAATCTCAAAGTGTCCAGCTACCTTCACTAACTTTCACATAACGTCACTAAGCGTCCTTAACACTTACAGAAAAAAATGATGACAACTCAGTATATTCTATGAGCCTTCCCCAGCACATCACTGTCTCCTCTTGCAACCCATCACCTCAGACTTTCCCTCCAATGTCTCATATGTGTTTACCTCTGTAACAAACGCTTCAGTAACACAAGAAACTGAACAATAAACGCTTCAGTAACACAAGAAACTAAACAATAAACGCTTCAGTAACACAAGAAACTAAACAATAAACTCTTCAGTAACACAAGAAACTAAACAATAAACGCTTCAGTAACACAAGAAACTAAACAATAAACGCTTCAGTAACACAAGAAACTAAACAATAAACGCTTCAGTAACACAAGAAACTAAACAGTAACACAAGAAACTAAACAATAAACGCTTCAGTAACACAAGAAACTAAACAATAAACTTCAGTAACACAAGAAACTAAACAATAAACACTTCAGTAACACAAGAAACTAAACAATAAACAGTAACACAAACACAAGAAACTAAACAATAAACGCTTCAGTAACACAAGAAACTAAACAATAAACAGTAACACAAGAAACTAAACAATAAACGCTTCAGTAACACAAGAAACTAAACAATAAACGCTTCAGTAACACAAGAAACTAAACAATAAACGCTTCAGTAACACAAGAAACTAAACAATAAACGCTTCAGTAACACAAGAAACTAAACAATAAACGCTTCAGTAACACAAGAAACTAAACAATAAACGCTTCAGTAACACAAGAAACTAAACAATAAACGCTTCAGTAACACAAGAAACTAAACAATAAACGCTTCAGTAACACAAGAAACTAAACAATAAACGCTTCAGTAACACAAGAAACTAAACAATAAACGCTTCAGTAACACAAGAAACTAAACAATAAACGCTTCAGTAACAAGAAACTAAACAATAAACGAAACTAAACAATAAACGCTTGTAAGAAACTAAACAATAAACGCTTCAGTAACACAAGAAACTAAACAATAAACTCTTCAGTAACACAAGAATCTAAACAATAAACGCTTCAGTAACACAAGAAACTAAACAATAAACTCTTCAGTAACACAAGAAACTAAACAATAAACGCTTCAGTAACACAAGAAACTAAACAATAAATGCTTCAGTAACACAAGAAACTAAACAATAAACTCTTCAGTAACACAAGAAACTAAACAATAAACTCTTCAGTAACACAAGAAACTAAACAATAAACGCTTCAGTAACACAAGAAACTAAACAATAAACTCTTCAGTAACACAAGAAACTAAACAATAAACGTAACACAAGAAACTAAACAATAAACGCTTCAGTAACACAAGAAACTAAACAATAAACGCTTCAGTAACACAAGAAACTAAGTAACACAAGAAACTAAACAATAAACGCTTCAGTAACACAAGAAACTAAACAATAAACGCTTCAGTAACACAAGAAACTAAACAATAAACGCTTCAGTAACACAAGAAACTAAACAATAAACTTTCAGTAACACAAGAAACTAACAATAAACGCTTCAGTAACACAAGAAACTAAACAATAAACGCTTCAGTAACACAAGAAACTAAACAATAAACGCTTCAGTAACACAAGAAACTAAACAATAAACGCTTCAGTAACACAAGAAACTAAACAATTCAGTAACACAAGAAACTAAACAATAAACTCTTCAGTAACACAAGAAACTAAACAATAAACTCTTCAGTAACACAAGAAACTAAACAATAAACGCTTCAGTAACACAAAAAACTAAACAATAAACGCTTCAGTAACACAAAAAACTAAACAATAAACTCTTCAGTAACACAAGAAACTAAACAATAAACGCTTCAGTAACACAAGAATCTAAACAATAAAAATACTAGAGATTTATACAAAAATAAGTAACTAGTCAGACAGTATCTCAAGCTGCAGTACATGTCGAGGGAACACAACACAGAAGGCGGCCACCACTACACGAGTACAATGTAAATGATCGATAATCTACAATACTTTTTCTGTATGAATTAGAACAAATGTGTTATTACTGTAAGGAAAGTTTAATAGCAATGGGTTCCATAAAGATTTCTACGCATATAACTTCCCCCAAACAGACCTCAGCGAACAATGGGTTTCTTTTTTTCTTTTTTTAACCCGTGTTTATAGAAAATAATGCAACAAATATAACACGCACGCACACATACATGCACACAAATGCTATCATCTCCACCATTACCATTGATACTATACCATTACTCTCTTTATCATCACTATCTAAATAATTTCTATGTACAATTTCAATTTCACACTCTGGACAGCAAACTTAAGACAAATAACGTAGTCTAACTTAACCTAACCAAGATCAGATGGTTTGAGAAATGACTCGTGTGTTTATATTATACGAAGATAACTTTAAATACATATTATAATAAACATAGTTTTTGTGTTTTAATTTCTACTAATATTTGTTTACCTCTCCTGGACTATGGTGTCTTACCGTGTCTTGTTAGTTACACGAAGCAACACAATAGTTATGGATATTCAGTCATTATGATAAACTTTTATAAAGGCCACAAGAAATTAAATCTTGTTTAAAGGAATATTTGTATTGTAAGAACTAAATTATTTTTATTGTCATCTTACTGTTCAGTCTTTTCTTCTCCTCCTCTGCACACAACTTGCGCAGTTTGCACGGAAAGTTTTAGCATTACGCTCCTGACCAGGAAATTTCCAGACTTTAGTGCGGTCCACAGACTCTAAGCTCCAAATGTGTCTTGTATATGAGCCCTTAAATACAATGAATGATAGCGGTGCTGCAGGCCACTGAAGGGGTGTACACCTGTGGCGTACTGACCACATTATATAATCTCTCTCTGTAATACTCTGTGATATAAGCATAAGGTAGTAGAGAATATAATATAGGACGTGGTGAAGGTAGAGGATTTTAATCATATCTATTTCTTTATATTCACACTTGGAACCTACACTAATGAAGCTTCTCCCGACAGGTGTGTACCACGAGCTGCGAGCAGCGGATCCTTGCTTCACCTGCACCTTCCAGTATTATCCCACGACACCTGACCACGCCTACGCTCACGTCCAGCCTACGACCACTACCACCTTCCACCAGCCCTGCCTGCCCACCAGCCAGTCCTACCTTCCCACCACCCGCCAGCAGCCCACTCAATCACCCTGCCTCCGGACGGGTCAACAACAGGCTTGTCTCGGATCCAGTCAACAGTCATGTCTCTCAACTAGTCAACAAGCCTGCCTCCCGGCCAGTCCACAATCGTGTCACCAGAGCAGTCACCAGTCTAGCCAGCAGACCAGCTACCCATCGAGTCACACCTTCACGCCGCTACACCTGCGACCCGTAGAAGAGACTGAGGCAGCGCACGACTTGCTGGAGCTGGCTCGATCCGCCCCCGCTTATACCTATCAGCCTCCAACCCCAGCTTCCTCTTGTGACTCTCTCGAGGCGCCCTCCACTAGCTACTCGGAGGCGACGGTATGTGACGGAAGTGAACCTCTGTACGAGGACAGCGAAGCAAGTCTCATTACAACACCCACACCTTCCCCGGCAGGTAGCAGTGACGCCGAAAATGTGGCTCCGACCTGCGCCCTCGGGCTGGATGATGGGCGGTCTCGAGTGCGGGTGGGGCGGAGTGAGGGTGTGCGGCTAGGACGCCACAAGCCGCGGTATACGTGCTCGGAGTGCGGGAAGCACTACGCCACCTCCTCTAACCTGTCGCGGCACAAGCAGACGCATCGCGACTTGGACTCTGGCAATGCGCGTCGTTGCCATGTGTGCGGGAAGGCGTACGTCAGCATGCCGGCACTTGCCATGCACGTGCTGACGCATAATTTGACGCACCGGTGCGGCGTCTGTGGCAAGGCCTTTTCCCGCCCCTGGCTATTACAAGGACACATGCGCTCCCACACCGGAGAGAAGCCCTTTGGATGTGCCCACTGCGGCAAGTCCTTCGCTGACCGATCCAATCTGCGCGCGCATATGCAGACACACTCTCAGCTCAAGAACTTCAGGTGTAAACGCTGCAACAAGTCCTTCGCTCTCAAGTCGTACCTCAACAAGCACTACGAGTCTGCGTGTTACCGGGACGGAGCGTGTGGCGAGATCTGCACCTCCCCCGGGCCCTGAACTAGGCCACGCACACCTGTAGACTTGTGTGTGGCCAGGCAACTGTACCTACTGTGGACCTAAATGGCCACAATTTGTACCCATGGTGGGCCGGGGCGTGGCCACTAACCTGTGACCTGTGGACCTGTAACTGGCCATGCCCCTTGGCCCACACGTGGACCTGTGACCTGAATTAAGACTTGGCAATAAGGTCGGGTTACCTGACAGGTAGATTAGCTGCTCTTCCACATAGCGTTACACGGTGCACTAGCATTTAACAGCGAAAAAACAAAGTGCTTTATTTTGCTCCTGTAAATTTATACTTTAATCCAATATTGTGATCCTCTGTGATTTTTATGTGGCATCATTTAGTACATAGTCATCACCAAAGCCGAGACCCCGAGCTGGTGATCCGTTGTCTCTGAGGCTTGACGAGCCACCCTGGCGGCTTCCGACACTCTCCAAGCTAGTAACAACTTGGTTTCTTGTTCATCAGGCTGCTACTGACGGTCACTGAAGCTTGTCAAGTCGATGCCAATATTTTCTGAAGCTTGACAAGATACAGACAGTTCAACACCTGATAAACTAATACCAGAAGGTTCACTAGCTGGCGAGGTTTGTGAGCTTGACGGGTAAGAGAGAGCAGCGGTTTCTCTAGGGTCGGGTTCGGTCACACGACGCGTTACAAAATCTGAACTCAAGCTCGTCTTTTTTATTCCAAGCTTCTTTTATTAGCTGCAGGTGACGCCATTATCTTTTGTGAAGTGAATTATACGACTTACTACAATCATTTATATTAACAAAATCCCAAAATAGCCTTTTAGTCGGGCTTTTTGTAGAAGCATAAAATGATTGTTTCTTTCACTTAAACACGAAACAAATTAGTTTGTAACAACATTAATTCACGGATCAAATGTATTAAAGGCTCATTAAAATGGTTTATAGACTTTTAAATGGCGAAGGATCAAATATGAAGCTCACAAGAAAAAAAATATTTGATTTAATTCTTGAGCTGTATTGTATAAAATTCTCGGAATCATTTTTTCAATAGCAACTACTAATCACAACTTGATTTACCTTGAACTATTGATGATCTTTACCATGAAGTAACATGTTAAATGATGAGAAACACACAGTGACCTTCCCCACCACAGCCACACAAACAGCGCCCACCACACACTATAGCTCAGTCATCAAACCTTCTCTCTGTTCATCTTGTTATAACTCTGACAGAATAAGTCATAGTAACACATGTATAATTATCAACAGCTAAAATAGAATAACTTTATGGTAGAGTAAAGATGATATTGTTAAGGCGTAGTAAAGCAATACATAGAGTGGCCGCTTAATACTGACCAGCAACAATTAATGATCATGATAAAAGAGACAATACATAATTCAAGACGTTTTAAGAGTTTGTGTGTCTGTCTTCTTCACTCGGTGTTACTGTACTGAGTGTGTGAATCTTGGCGTGACCAGAACAGCAGCGCCACGGTGGACAGATGCGGTCACTGGTACAAGTTAACGGCATCACGACGCACTTATAACAATATGGGCTGACCGAAGTGAGTGTGTGTGTGTGTGTGTGTGTGTGTGTGTGTGTTATTGACCGAGAATTATTTACAGGACTCTGGTAACCGAGAGTGGCACTATCAGGTGTCTATGGCACTCGGATTATCAAAAAGTATGTGGTACTGTGATTATAAATGTTGCACTGATTATCAAGTGTCTGTGACATCTCTGATTATCAAAAGTCTGTGATATTCTGATTATAAGCGATGCACAGGTTATCAAGTGTATGTGGCACTCTGATTATCAAAAGTCCGTGGCACTCTGATTATCAAAGTCTAAGCCAATCTGATCATTAAGTGCCTGTAACATCTCTGATTATCAATAGGTTGTGGCACAGAGACACTGACTGATTAATAATTAATTCACTAATTATCAAGATGACAGGGGCAGGCGAGCACAGGGTCGCGTCTACACAGTGTGGGCGGGCGTCTGGTGTTCTGTGTTGAGGTTGGTCACACACTTTCTCACTCTCACTTGGATGTCTAATATCTCCAAACACTACTTTAAAAGGATGAATTTTGGATTCTTAAGATCATCTGTCATAACAGGACTCATCTTAGCTGTCCGAAGTAGTTGTAAATTACTTTGTAAACAAATTACTTTGTAAAAAAACAGCTGCATTTCATATTGTTATACTGGCACTGTTTGAACTAGATCAAATATCCGTGATTAATGCCACTACAAAAGGTATTCGTTTGGAGTTTGAAGCACCCGGGAAGACAAATCCTCAAGCCTATTAGTCAATCATCGTTTTGTCGTTTCCTCATTGGTTACTTAATGGGTAACTTTCAACCAATTAGGCAGGAAAATTTAATTCCCTTGCTTTTGGTTGGTAAATGAATAAACGGATATATGTTTTAGTCAAAACTACAACGTTTTCGATGAATGCAGTAGAGTCATTTTGTTCCAAACGAACCTTAGTTGTAATAACATTGATCCTTTCAAGCAATAAGCATAGCAATACATATATTGTTACCGCATCATACCTAGAACTAGTAGGCTAAAACTAGAAGATAAAAAAAGGCAAACGTAGAATCTCCTTGATAAGTTGTAATCTAGAGTAATTATTTTTATACAATGAAAATTCGGTGTTTTGTGTTACCTCTGAATCAAGGCCGCTGGCGCCGCTTGTAAACAAAACATTCAGACCCTGACTGCCATGTTCCTTGGTCCAGACGGGGTGGCGTCCGCGTCACGCGCCCTCACCTCTCTCTAGCTACCCGCTGCTCCACTCTCTGACAACAGGCTACTCCTCTCTAAGATTTTTCTGGTTCTCTCTGTTCTTCACATCCTTTCTCCTTTCTTCCTTGTCAACATCATCATCATGGTCATTACTATCTTGTTCTCCAGTCCACCATTTCTTCCTCCTCTACTTCTCTTCCTCGAGGGAGATGAGGTTTCAATGAGGTCCTGCGAACCCTCTGTTACTCGTAAGTTACTGTTACTCCCCACACCACAAACGGGGAATTCAGTGTGTTTTTTAAAGCTATTTCTTTGTGGTTTTACTCACACGCAGATTCAACACTAGAGACGCACTTTTTTCTCTGTATTACTTACAATAGCGAGGTGGAAGTTGTTACTGTTTGTTTACTTTCTGTTATCATTATGTTGTGAGCATTTTACCCGGATGTGGGTTTGTTTAAGGGAGGGGGGGAGGGGGGGTTATTAGATATGTATTTACAGTGAGCGACTTAACTAACTCCTACATGGCACACAGATGGTTCATAATAGTGCTTACTTTGACTAACAACATGTAAACAGAGAAAGTGTTTATGAGTTACAAGTTTTCAATGATTTACCGTACGAGGATGAGGTGACTTGTGTTTGTGATATGGAGACGAGAAACAAAGATGAATCTGTGTGAGATGATTTAATGAGAAAGTAATACTTGATACAGTGGTATGTAAGGTTGTTAAGGAATATGAAAAAGGTTGTAATAGTGACAAGTTGTAAAAGTTGTAAACATTTTTGATTGTGTGTTTATGATCAAAGTTGAATTAGTAACAATGTTCAGACTGTTGTGGGTTTGAAGCAGCCATTATGATAAACTGTACTTAAATAAGCTTATCTGATAATATATACAGTAGAAGCATAACTTAAAAGATCTGTTATTTTTGGTGTGAAGGGTAAATTGTAAACATTCTCTCAGTTGTGTTTGTAATAAGGACACAATTTGCCAAGTTTTAAGAATAGGTTAACTGTACAGATATAATAGAAAACTAATCTTAATTTTTGTACTGTATAAAAAAACAAAAAACAAATGTGATTGAGAAAAACTGTGCAATTTAAGACTGCGTCCTGTCCTACTTATTATCTGTGGCGACAACATGGAACTTGTCACTCATAACGTCGCAGTGTTAATGTTTTTGTGCTAAATGGATATGAAAGATTAACTGATGATACTAATTCCGGAATACTTTTTTTAATAAGGTTTGTAAATACGGGGATAAATTAATAGCTGTAAACGGAAAGTCGTTCAGATCAAAACCTTGGTAGATTAAGTTTATATACTGACGATTAAAAACTGAATTCATACGAGATTATTTCCGAATTAAGTTTAACGTGTTCTATGTATACATAATTATTTCTTATTTGATGTCATTTAACTGTTTTGTAGAGGCAATCAACGAGAGATTAGTGGAGGTTGTAAATTGACTGTACTGTATTTTGGTGTCGTGTGGCGGGAAGTAAGAACGGTGAGCACACACACACACAAAACGGTCTATGGCGAGAAACGATAATGTCGCCGCCTCACAATTTTTATGCAATGGTGGTACAATGTGTTCGTAATGTTAAAATTGTAAAGACATTCTCTGTGAAAAAAAAAAAAAACTTTATTTGTGACTAAAGAAGCAGAAGTCAGGATAGTGGATTTGAATATATTTTTATCAGTAAGTTTGTTAATTTATGTTTCTGAGTCGGATTCATCTTGGTGTCTACGTTAAGTACGCCTAGTGTCTGAGGATGGAATATTGTTTCAAACTGGTTGACTATAACATCCAAAAAAAGGACCAAAATTACACCGATTTTTTTTTTTTTTTTTTTACTTGGCACCAGTTAGCAATAAATAAATAAAATAAGGTACAGAATGTTTAGGTAAATATCCTGTACAATTTGTCCGGTAATAAGTGAATCTGTTTCGTTAAAGAGTGAAAATTTGGGTGATTTGTGTGTGTGTGTGTGTGTGTGTGTTTTACGAGGAATGTTTATCGTAGGAACCTTAGTGACTCCTGACTCTGGGGCAATCAATCAGATTCTTTTTTTCTACCAAGTTACGCGTCTTGACTTTTAACTTCTGCTTCATCCGTTTTTTGGTTATCTTTGGTGAAATTATTTTTTTATGGTGAACTCCTGGAAATGTACCAAAATTATGTTAAGAAATTGTTGATTTTTTGTAATTTTTGGTAGTATTTAGTAATTTATTTATATATGTAAACTCCCCATCTACACACTGATACTATGAGAGAAAAATGCTTGCCTACATCACTAGTATAACTTAATAGCTAACATAACCGTTCGCATTTGACAACTAAAAATCTGTTGTTGTTTTTTTACTCAATATTACATAGTGTACATATCGGTTAAGAGAATGTTTTGATGTTTAGAAAGAAAGGAACACGACTTGGTTATCTAACTAAAAGCCAATTTAGACAATGATTTCTGCTGTAATAATGGCGCAACACTCGCGCCCCAACACTACTGTCCGTCTCACGATTCAAAGTAATAAAATCAACACCAACTTCTAATAAGATCTGCGCTGAACATAGATAACTAGTTAACAAAATAGCAATAATAGAATAATACTATTTACTCGTCCGTACATGTAGAATATTTCAAAATAAGAATGACTTATAACGCAGGAAACTGAATCGCAATAAACAATTTATTTTAGGCTCTACATACGAACGAATATGTGTAAAATAAACCTAACCTAACCTATCATTAACAATACAGATACGAATTAAGACAAAAACAAGGGACAAATTTTGATTACTATGAATTATGTTCAGAATTACGAAGAATAATGAATCATTTGTATTAATAATTAGTGAAGATAAGTTTGCCTCAAGTACTGAGGTTTTATATCCCTTGTTGATTTACTTTCATATATAACTTTTTTTGGTCAGTTGTAGCAGTCATAGGGGCATGAATGGTAGTCCTGTTAGAATGTTACTGAGAGCAAGTGCACGGCGAGGAATGTTACTGGGAGCTGGTGCACGGCGAGGAATGTTACTGGGACCTAGTGCACGGCGAGGAACAATAACCCTGGAAAGGCCCTGACAAAATTAGTGCGAATTAGATGACTGATGACTGGCACTGATCATTCTTCCATATACCAAGCTCCTCCCCTCACCAGTACCACCAGCACAGTCAGTATCTCCCATCATACTATAGACGTCAAATAATTAGTATTTTTTCAAGTTACAATAACATAAAAGGTGTATCGTATAGTTTTGTTATACAGTGACGAGTTGAAGGCAAGTATTTAATTCTCTCTCACTTCACTACATTACACTGAGCCCCACAATGTCTAAAGTACAGTCCCCTTCACTAGTGCGTTTACAGGGGCTCGTCAGGTTTTGTGCAGTGTGGCAGCGTTGTGTTTGTTTACATTCGACAGAAGGAAACTCGCAATAGTTAACATACTATGGAACCAAAGTAAAACAATATTAAAACAAATATCTCAATGTAATGATTTGTGGAATGTTTATATGACGAGCCCCTGTAAACGCGCTAGTGAAGGCGACTGTACATTATATAGTTGTTGGTTATTTTAATATAGAGTATCATTCCATTATATGTTTTCATGGTTTTTATAAGTTGTTTTTGTTGATCTCATTAGTTAACACATTCGGCGGTCACATATGAGGATTTATCAGATATTTTTTCTACAGTTTATTTTAGGTCACAAATAAAGCCGGTGAAGATTTATAGATACTGTATAATCGAGTGATATTTATTTATTTCCGATTTGTATATTTTCTATCTGATAATATGAATGTTTAATAACGATTGTATAATTGAATAGTTAAGGATGTTCGGGGGAGGAAGTGGCCTAGACAAGCTTCCGTGGATCGACCGGGATAAGCGAGTGGGTCAATGTTTCTTTCTTTTTCATTCATATATTTTTTTTTTCACTATGGAATATGAACTATGAATCAATAACTAACGAACTGGGGTGTGTTTCTTGAGCTCCCTAACGACTGATATATATCAAACTCTAAAGAAGAAGAAGACACTTTACCCTACAGTCTAGCGACGTCACAATGTTCTCAGGGCTAAGCACTCGTCAAAGCAGGGGGTCCTGTTGTTCCCGTGTACACATCTCGTGTATTCCGAATTTTTTTATTCTGTTCGGCAACTTTATCCTCAATGACAATCTTTTTTAAAGGTTTTACAAATATATGACTCAAGTCCACTGCAGGACAATTTTCTGATCTGCTTGTGTAAGAGAGCGAGGCTTGGTGGAGCTCCCGGTTCACGATGTCTAGTGACCTCTAGCCACCTCTTTGTGGCCTCTGTACAACCTCTGACGACCTCCGTACGACCTCTAGCCACCAATTTGTGCCCTCCGACGGCCTCACCGCAGCCAGCC
Source organism: Homarus americanus (assembly GCF_018991925.1). NCBI lineage: Eukaryota > Metazoa > Arthropoda > Malacostraca > Decapoda > Nephropidae > Homarus > Homarus americanus. The sequence continues at coordinate 1,296,924 of NW_024712913.1, forward strand.
GTCGGATAATTCCCGGCTGGTTGGTCGATAAAGAAAGTATCACGAACTGCTCAAGTCTGAACGACACAACAGGACCCGAATGTCTTTGGAAATATTCAACTCGTGATTGTGACTGATTGTCTTGCCGCTGACGGATTATTTCTTACCAATCTGACCATTACGAGAATTACTTATCTAATAAAAGAGGCTGGAGGCAAGGAGCGAAGAACTGTTGGGAAGACTAAGAGTGGTGTAGAGGCCGTGCGGGGCGTGGTCATACTTGATAAGGGGTACTGCCACCCACCAACAAAGATCTGACACTACGTCGCTAGCTTTATGCCTCTAGTAAGTTGCTTTTTACATAGCCAACTAGGATAGGATCTAGGTCTTAACCTTAGGGATCCATTAAGTCTTTTTTTCTCTTCATTACTGATTAACTTCATAGATACTGATAAGATTATGATGTACATAACTTTTATGATTGATATTTTATTCTTAAAGGAAACAATTTTGGGCTTTAAAATAATTTTCTGCTTCAAATGTTTTTCCACACAAAATAATGGAAATAAGCATTTGAAATGTTTCTCCTTTGGCATTACTTAACTAACTCACAATGACAACATTATAATATATATATATATATATATATATATATATATATATATATATATATATATATATATATATATATATATATATATATATATATATATATATATATATATATATATATATATATATATATATATATATATATATATATATATATATATATATATATATATATATATATATATATCTTCTGGTCTAGAGGAATAACAATGCCACAAACAAATTTTTCTACAGATAACGTCGTCGGCATTTCCATAGACTACACTCGTTTCCTTAACTTTCAATGTTGTTCAAAATGGAAATAACAACAAAGTAAACAATCTCGATGCTCTTATCAAAGGAGAAACACACTTTATTGTCACCAACTTCTGCCCAATTTTGTTGATCATTTCACACATGTAGGATTTGAGAGCTTTCTCCGCCGTACCATTGGAGTGATTGTAGAGGATTATATTTCTGAATAGCCAATCTCTATTATGACTGAGTAAACTTAGTTAGCAGAGCTCTAGAGCTTAGAAAGTGAGATGTATGAGATCCACCTGCAGAAAGCGGATACACTACCGTAGTTTGGACTAGATCTTTTATTAGAGCTGAACAGGTTTCATAGGGGATTTCTTGAGGCTTTAGATGCCGTAGTGCGATTCACATTTCTCATTAACAGTAGTAGTTCTTAGCAGCCAGTCACAAGCTGAGGGCGCTAGTGGTGGCCACTTACACGGTGCTGGACACAGAAGTTAGCTTATAGGATAAACTTCTTATCTCATAGGTGAGATAAAGAACAAGGAAAACTCTTATACTCTGCATGACGTTTATAGATCTCAGCTCTTTCTTCACACTATATACAAAGATCTTAAGCTATCAAGGGTTGGAATTTCGACTCGACGCCAGAACAAATAGAATAATGTTAGGAAGCTACACAAAGCGTACGATGTAAGATCACACCTTCTATAGTCGTTATGGAAGGGAATCCTATCCTATGGAAAATGCGTCCTTTTTTTATCTCGCTTTCCACTAACTAAAAAATATCTCTGTCAACCATTTCATCGTCCTGAGGTAATAAGGGGACGTCACCCTCGTCATGTCCTGAGAGCTACGAGAGTACTTTAAACTCCCTTATAGCTAATTAGGATTTTAATGACCAGAGGTAATTTATACGTAGCGTAATTATGTAATTATAGCTACTCCTTATAAAACAAATTCTTGATTTGTTTGTCAAGATAACCTGTTTAATATTCTGTCTTGAATCTCATATTTCACTTTTTCATTTTTGTAATAAATATATTTGTGATATGCAAAATTATGCAATATGTATGGCTTTATTCTTTATACATTTGTCATGTATAAAAGTAGAAACACTGATGATTGTTTCTGATTGTGATGCATAACTTGTGGACGAAGATGCTTGACAACGATAATTTACAAGTGCCTTTTGTTTCACGGACCATAGTGAAGGAGCGGAGAAGACAAGATAACCAAAAAAATGTGAGACAACAAAATGAAAACCAAAACACAAAAAGAAGAAAGACTATGAAATCAGTAAGAAATAAACAAAGATAATGGGATAAGAATGACAGTAAATTGAAATAAACGTGACATTGTACAAGTAACTAAGGAACGATTAGAATACTTGTTTATTTTGCTGCTCTGTCCTGATGATATTCTCACTGTACTGAAAATATACAGTAGTGCCAGTGAATATAAAAAAATCCATTTGTGTTAAACTTTAAATAATGAAAAAAAAATCAACAAATTTTCTGTAAATGATGCATACTATTAGCGAAGCACTTCTTAAACTATATACATAAAAAAAAAAAGGAAAAAAGACGATTTCATACATCTGCTAGACAAAGAACAGCTTCTCTTCCATCACAATTAACGGCAGTAGACGAAGCTCATGTAATTGGATTGTGTGTCGTAAGTTTGACTCTTGCTCTGGCAACATTCACAACATAATGCAATTGAGCCATGAACGCTGGTTATTTATTACAGTATTGCTATTTTGAATTAGTTTGTAAGGTATTGATGATACATGTAAGTCACTGGGTTTTGTTTTGTAAGGATATAGATGTATTGATGGTTGAGTTAGGAAACTGTACTATGTTGTAAGGAAGAGGGAGGAGGAGATGAGAAACAAGATTACTGTATAGGTTTAAGCTTGTTGGATTGTGAAACATTACTGCCATGTCTAATAGATAGATGGGTAACACTGAGAAACACTACTATGATGTAGACAGGTTGGAAAAAGGAATGGTACTGTGTGTGCGAGTTTTGTTAGGTGTGGGTGAGAGAGAAGCACTACAGCGCTTCAGTCTAGCTTGAACTGGCCAAGGTACGGCTGAGAAGCGCTAAAATAATATATATAAATATATATATATATAGGGGAGCCAAGTGTTGATCCTAGCACTGGGGAGAGTGAAGATTACTTTGCACTTTACCCATTTATAAGGTGCCCTTGAGGATGACTTGTCTTGCAAGCTTGTACACTTAAGTACAACGCACCCAACACAAACTTATCCAATCCAATACTGTATTTCGGCCTCCATGCATGATCCAACTCCTTTTTCGCAGTAAGACTATTGGACAAACTGCCCCAATAAGCAATAATTATTTATAGGCTGGACATGTGGCTGTATTACACTTGGCTCTCTTGGGTTTTTTTTTTCTTGTTTTTTTATTTGGTCTCTGCCAGATGATTAATTATGGGAATCACCTGTGTTAGATCACGTGTGGGGGTTGTCTCTAGCCTGGCTGGATGCTGTGCTGAGCCAGGTGATGGTGTCCTCTTGGCCAGATGTGGTGATATAGCAAGGAGAATGGCCGCTCTTGTGGGTGTTGTTGGGTCATATTTGCTTGTGTTTCACCTGCATATGAGGAGTTACACTTGAATAATCTCAACTATTTTCACTCTTCTTTGTTCCATCAATTACGTTTTTTTTTCTTTATAATATATCTTCTTAACTTAAAATTCATGTTCTTCACCAACCCCTCTTATTCTTTTTGCTATTCTTTTTTTTTATTTCTTCATTCTTTTTTCTTTCGTTATTTTTCTTCTCGTTCTCTCCTCTAATTCTTCTCCCTCTGCCTTTCATAAGTCGCCACAACCAACAGTTACCGCCCGTCAACACCCACGGCCGGGCCAGGGAATCCGACACGGTGTTATATGCCCAGGTGATTTCCTCCTCCCTGGCGAGAGGACCTTGTCACTCACTATAGCTACGACTTGCACGCTTCAACACTTACATTGAATTTAATCTAGCTTTATCCAGACTCATGCAATAAACATTTATTATTTTAGCAATAAACATATGTTTTATTCATCCTAAAAATAACGTTTCAGTGAAGAAGTCAGGCTGGATTCATAATGTTTAGATACTATTTTCAATGAGAAATATAAATAAGAGACACTTATAGAAACTGACGTACTCAAGTAGACATGTTTATCGTGAGAAAGATTAGAGGAAAATATTTGTGACTTCTCGCCTGGAGCTGCCATGGTGAGTGAGTACACTGCCATGACAAAGAAAGATAAAATTATAATTGAACAAACTCAATAAAGGAAGACATGTCAGCATTCTCTCTACCAATATCAACCAGCAGTGAATGTTATCGTTCTGACTTAGAATTCCCAGTGATTCCTAACTGGTACTGAGTGACCCCATCTAACTGGTTCTCTCAAGTCACGTCACAAGGTTAGCAGAAACAAGGGCGTAAAAAATAAAAAATAAAAAATAAAAAAATAAAAAAAAATAAAATAAAACAAATTATCTTAAGAATTTTTCTACCTTAGCTGAATGTGTTGCCTCATAGCTGTTCCTTGACCCAGCATACCTGTTCCTTGACCCAGTATACCTGTTCCTTGACCAATCATACCTGTTCCTTGACCCAGCATACCTGTTCCTTGACCAATCATACCTGTTCCTTGACCCAGTATACCTGTTCCTTGACCCAGTATACCTGTTCCTTGACCTATCATACCTGTTCCTTGACCCAGTATACCTGTTCCTTGACCAATCATACCTGTTCCTTGACCAATCATACCTGTTCCTTGACCCAGCATACCTGTTCCTTGACCCAGCATACCTGTTCCTTGACCCAGCATACCTGTTCCTTGACCCAATATACCTGTGCCTCGACCCAGCACACAGACAGACACTTCTACATTCGGTGTTCAGTACAATAGGCATAACTATGTGAAAATCAATGAAGCAAACTTTTATAGATAGGACAAATTTGTTCCTTTGTGTATATGGAAATATATTTAACAAACGCTTCCAATAAAAACCTAGTCAGTGTACCTCGTTGTGTGTGTGTGTGTGTGTTCATTAGCATATTGTGAGTTACGATACTGATTATTTAGCGTCTCCTCTGTGTACTATCTCCACCGTTTCTTAGCCATCCCGCTGGTCTTCCTCCTCCTCATCCTCTTCCTGATCCTCTTCCCCCTCCTGATCCTCCTCCTAATCCTCTTCCTCCTCCACTCCACACCCAACATGTAGAAAATAGATATGGCTTGAGGCAGATCACTGTACAGCAGAAGAGCATCTCAACAATGAAATAAGAAGCTCTTCAACTGGATCCCAAGAGATAAAAAAGACTCCAGGAAAGACCATGACTAAACCTGGAGAGCGTTAGGACAGGGACGGCTAAGACACATGAGGCAGCTCTTCAATGGACTCGGACTGTTAATAAAGATGATGTCATGTCTTAATTACCTTTCTGTTAACCTTTTTTTCTATATCATCGAACCAAGTCGTTAATAATTATCATCTGTTCCATTGTTGATATGTACAGTCTCCCCTTCACTAGTGCGTTTACAGAGGCTCGTTAGTTTTTGTGCAGTGAGGCAGCGATGTGTTTGTTTACATTCGACAGAAGGAAACTCACAATAGTAAAAATACTATGGAATCAAATTAAAAAAAAAAAATCTCAATGTAAATTATTTGAAATGTTTATATAACGAGCCCCTGTAAACGCACTAGTGAATGAGACTGTACAATCAGAGGACAAAAGTTCGGTGCCTCCCAAAATGAAGCAGTGTCGACCCCAAATGAGATAATAACAACATACACTAACCAGATGACACTCAGGGTAAGTCAGTTCGGAGATCCATTCCCGTGACTCAAGTTTCAACACGAGGACCGAATTTTTATCTACGACTGTACTGTACTTCCTCTAAGGTGAATCTCTCAACGGTGTCATCTACCTAAGTTTCACATTTCACCCAATCGTTCACATATACATTAAAAAACAAACAAAAACATTCACAGATATTTCAAAAAAACCTAATAATCCTAAACTTACACCAAGATGAATATTCCTGGATGACCATTAGCTATTATTGATGACTGATGACAGCTAGGTTGTAAATATCTTGCTAGTATTTGAATCTCTTGCTAGTATATGAATCTCTTGCTAGTTTGTGAACCTCCTGATAGTTCGTGAATCTCTTGCTAGTTCGTGAATCTCCTGCTAGTTCGTGAATCTCTTGAACTACAAGCTCTACCTCCTTCATTCATCTGTTTCATCACACATAATACACCTTGTCAACATCACTGTATAAGGTTCGGAAGATAGGGTGTTATCTTTTGTTTTTTGTGTCGTATTAGTTATCTTTGTGGTATTTGATTGTATGTATTTCTATTGCAATAAAGGCACTCAACAATGCCCACTGTATTTATAGACTCGAAAATCTCACTTAACCTAACCTAACCTAACCTAACCTAACCTAACTTAACCTAACCTAACTTAACCTAACCTAACCTAACCTAACCTAACCTAACCTAACCTAACCTAACCTAACCTAACCTCACCTAAACCCCCACTTGTTGTGTCAGTTTAAAAGCGAATTGGTTTGTAGTGTAATAAGGAATTCTTCTTGTTTATATAATTACTCATTTAGTGTTTATAACTATGAGAGAGAGAGAGAGAGAGAGAGAGAGAGAGAGAGAGAGAGAGAGAGAGAGAGAGAGAGAGAGAGAGAGAGAGAGAGATAAAAAAGAGACACAGACAGACAGACAGACAGACATACATACAGACAGACAGACTATAAGGAAGAAAAGTGGACCAGGACAAGGAGCCACTTAAGTTGCCTCAGCCTTCTTGTACTACTTGAACATCACTTGACAATTTCCACTTTTATTTCCTCCCTCTCCTTCCTGATGTGGGAGGAGGGGGAGAGGGAGAAGGGGTGGGGAGGAGGAGGAGAGGGAGAAGGAGGAAGGAGGGGTGAGGGGAAGAGGGAAGGGGAGAAGGAGCGGAGGAGGGGTAAGAGGAAGGGAAAGGTAGGAACGGAGAGGGAAGATGGAAAGTGAGAAATGGTAGGGGGAAGAGGAGAAGAAAGAGAGGAGGAGGAGGAAGGGAAACGGAGGGGGGAAGTGGGAGAGGGTAGGAAGGGGAGGGGAAGAGGGAGAGGGAGGAGGAGAGAGGAAGAGGAAGGGGAAATTAGAAATGAGGATGGAATGACGAAGGAAAAGAAGAAAGGGAAGAAAGGGAGGGGATAGGGAAAGGATGAGATAGATGAGAAGGGAAAAGGAGGAGGTGGAGGGGGAAAGGAGAACCACACATTTCGTTTTCTTTCACGAATTTCCAAACTCTATCTAACGTGAGAAATTATTTCCCGTACTCTGTTTTAAGCCTTCCATAGATGCGTCCTTTGTTGACAGTTTTAAGGGGTGACTCATGACTTAAAGCTGTTTGGGTTTGACGTAATTACAGACCCCCTAATATAACCCTTAATACTTTTTAAGGTAAGTATAAAACCTTTTACCTAATCCTAAAATTTCGTTATAATCTTAAAATGATAAAAAAAATAATATTTGTTTATCTTTCGTTTCTTTATCCTATTTTGGTACAATATTATTACGATGTGGCTCAGTTCCCATGTTCTATGAGTTCATTTTGTAAACTGAGTTAGTGAAAGAGGCTGTGTTGTAACTCCCCTGCTGATCCAGTAGACTGAGTGAGGGAGGCTGTTGTGTTCCTCTGCTGATCCAGTACACTGAGTGAGGGAGGCTGTTGTGTTCCTCTTTACTGATCCAGTAGACTGAGTGAGGGAGGCTCCCCTTGTGATGCGGCCTCAGGCTAAGTGCAATTTGCAGAATCAATGAGGAAGCAAGTGCGCGGCCAGGTGTATAATTGGGCCCGTTTAGGACACCAACCGATCAAGGTAAAAAGACGTGGGAGTAAGGGGAGACTACACGACTTCTTTAAACGGTGAGTCCTGCCATCACTCACAGCCACAAGTTTATTGAATTATCTCAAGAAGAACAACAACAAAAATTATGACTAACCTTATCGAAACAATAATAATAATGATGATATTGATAATGAATTACAAGAATAAGAAACAATGAAGGAAATAGACAATGAGACTAAATATTTCGAAGTTTTAGTAAGAAAGAAAATAAGAAATAAACACCAAACAATCCTGTGCATAATAATATAAAATGCCAGATAAAACAAAACACTGACATACCTCGTACAGTGATGAGACTACACCATCAAAAAGTAAATATTGACAATTAACCGTGTGATCAGTACTGAACCCCCACCCCTCCTGCACCCCACTACTACTCTCCCAGCATCACCCCCTACCCCTCCTGCCCCACCACACTACTCTCCCAGAATCACTAGCACCCCCACCCCCTCCTGCACCCCCACTACCTCTCTCCCAGAATCACTAGCACCCCCACCCCCTCCTGCACCCCACTACACTACTCTCCAGCATCACTGCACCCCCCTCCTGCCCACTACACTACTCACCCAGCATCACTAGCACCCCACCCCCTCCTGCACCCCACTACCTCTCCCAGCATCACTAGCACCCCCCATCCCCCCTCCGCCCCTCCTCGTGTCCGTCAGTCTATCCTAACAGAGGTGGAAAGTGGATGGGTCAAGAATGGAGAAATAGACAGTTGACAGAGGTACACTGACAACGTACAATAAAAACAGTTCAGCACGAGCAACCAATAGCGCCTGGCGTTCTCTTAAAACCCACACTAACACTCTTATGGGAGTCAGACGAAGGTTCGCCAGCATCTCTGCCTGTACCGACGATCTTGTAGTTAAGTGTAATGGGGAAGGAAGCTATAATTAGTTGACCAATGAGGACATCCGGGGTCTTTGGGTGACACACAACACAAATACTAAACCATACCACAATTCTGCCATATACATCCAACTATCACCATCACCAACTATCACCATCACCAACCATCACCATCACCAACCATCACCACCACCAACTATCACCACCACCAACCATCACCATCACCAACTATCACCACCACCAACTATCACCACACCAACATCACACCACCAACTATCACCACCACCAACCATCACCATCACCAACTATCACCATCACAAACTATCACCACCACCAACCATCACCACCACCAACTATCACCATCACCAACCATCACCACCACCAACTATCACCATCACAAACTATCACCACCACCAACCATCACCACCACCAACTATCACCATCACCAACCATCACCACCACCAACCATCACCACCACCAACCATCACCACCACCAAACAACATATCCATATAGACTTGAAAATAAATCATAAATAACTCTCGACCTCCTAAACTTTCACCAACTATAGCGATACAAATTTCATCCAACATATTAACAAATTCTGATCTGTTTCCGATGAGCTGTTACAATACATTACCTAAAGATATAACTATTAGCTAGCAAACACACGGTGACATAAAAAAAATACATAGATAACGTGAACAATAGCTGGCTACTAGTACTACTACACGTCAGCTAACATCGCATAACTCTTCCGTGCTTTCTAATTCAGTGAGATGAAATGACGTAGTTTTTTTTAGTTATTTTGGTATGAGAGAGAGAGAGAGAGAGAGAGAGAGAGAGAGAGAGAGAGAGAGAGAGAGAGAGAGAGAGAGAGAGGTATCTCTTAAAGTAAATTGGCAGACCTCAACCACACCGTCTCTTTAAACCTTTTTTGTCATAATACATCCACTTGTTTCTTTTCTTCTCCATCTTTCGTTATTTTTCTTCTGTTTTCTCATCTGTCTGTCTATCTGTCTGTCTGTCAAATTTTCTCACCATCTGTTTATCTACTATCTCTCTCTCTCTCTCTCTCTCTCTCTCCTCTCTCTCTCTCTCTCTCTCTCTCTCTCTCTCTCCCGTCTGTTTACATGTCACACACTACTTTCCCGTCCCAACTACATATATACTCAGACGTAGGAAGGGGCCTAGGACAGGAGCTGGAACAGGAACTGGGATATTTGCTGAGAAAGAGGTAGAGACGACAGTGGGACAGAGGTTGGGACAGGAACTGAGAGGGCAGGAACTGGGAAAGGGGCTGAGACGACAGGGGGGCAGGGGCTGGGATAGTTGCTGGGAAGGGGGTGGGAAGACAGGAGGGAAGGGGCTGGGAAGACAGGGGGGGGGGCGGGGGCTGGGATAGAATTTTGGATAGTTGCTAGGAAAGAGGCTGGGATAGTTGCTAGGAAAGAGGCTGGGATAGTTGCTAGGATACAGGCTGGGATAGTTGCTGGGAAAGAGGCTGGGATAGTTGCTTGGAAGGGGCTGGGGATAGTTGTTGGGATGGGGGCTGGGATAGTTGCTTGCTGGGATAGATGCTGGGACAGATTTAACAGGATGGGGGCTGAGTAGTTGCTAGGGAAAAGAGGCTGGGATAGTTGTTGGGATAGAGGCACAGGAATAACAGTTGCTTGGAGAGGCTGGGATAGTTGCTGGGATAGAGGCTGGGAGAGTTGCTAGGATAGATGCTGGGATAGTTGCTGGGAAAGAGGCTGGGATAGTTGCTGGGAAAGAGGCTGGGATAGTTGCTGGGAAAGAGGCTGGGATAGTTGCTGGGATAGAGGCTGGGATGGCAGGGAGGAACTCGTATACTTTTCTCCTCATTAGCATAAAGTCATTTCATGGTTTCTAATCGCAAATGGAGACTCAAGTGTGAGGCTCCGACGTAAGGATTCCGTTCGATCTGGGCAGCCTTCACTACTCCTTCCTTCCTTCTTTCTTCCTTCTCCCTTCATCCTTCCTCCCTCCTTTTTTTGCTTCTCTCCCTATGCTTGTTTTTCTTCCTCCCTCCCTCACTTTCTACTCCTGTTCCTCCTCCTTTCTTCCTTCTCTTCCCATGTTTCTTTTCCTTCTCTCTTCTCTCCCTTCTTCTTTCTTCTCTCCCTATGTTTGTTTTTTCTCTTCACTTCCTTCCCTTCCTTCCTTCCCTCCTCCCCTCTCTCCGCCCTCACTTCTTCACCGTGTTCCCTCTTCCTTCTTCTCTCCCCATGTTTTGCTTTCCTCCTCTCTCTCTCTCTCTCTCTCTCTCTCTCTCTCTCTCTCTCTCTCTCTCTCTCTCTCTCTCTCTCTCTCTTTCCATCTTTCATTTTCTTCCTCCTTGTGTTTCTTCTTCCTCATTTTTCTACTTCACTCTTTCTTTATGATTTTCTACTATTCCTCTTATTCTCCCTCCTTCTTCCCTCTCTCTTTATACTTTCCTTCGTATGCCATCTACCTTCCCCTCCCTCATTCCCTTTTCCTTCTCTCCTCTCTTTATTCTTTTCTCTTTCTCTTTTCTCTCATCCTTCTATACACCCTACTCTCCTTCTTCACTCTTTCACTCCCTGTTCCGATTTTTTCTCCTCCTCTCTTTCTCCCTTTTCTCCCCACCCCATCATCCACCTTACCTTCTTCCTCCCTCTCTCTTTTCTCCCCACCCCATCATCCACTTTACCTTCCCCTTCCCCTTCTCTCCCTCTCTCTTTCTCCCTACTCCATCATCCACCTCACCTCCCTGCTCCTGTTCCGCCCTCAGACGTGTGTGAGATTCAACCATTTTTTAATACCCCGGAGATGCAGGTGACGTTAAGGGTACTACTGATCTCCACAGGTTTTCTATACGTTAAATGTCCCTCGGTAAATGGTGACATAAGAAGCCATTTAACTCTTGCTAAAACACAAAAGTAACATTTAAGATAACATCACAGTTAAATTGAGACTCTACCTTAAGTTGAGAGTACATAATTTATATATATATATATATATATATATATATATATATATATATATATATATATATATATATATATATATATATATATATATATATATATATATATATATTAAGTTAAATTAAGTCTTTACTTCAACGAGATACTTTCACTTTGCCTTAATTAGGTGACAGAAATTAACGTAAGAAATGTCTGTGTATCTCAATCCTCTGTGTGTGTGTGTGTGTGTGTGTGCACGCGCGCGCGCGCTAAGGTTAAGGATTACCAACGTAGTCTACATTCCATCCTCAGAGTTCGCTGGGAAGACAAGAGAACAAATGCCAGTTTTCTTGCTGACACCAACTGTAGGAGCATCGAGGCAACCATTGTCCATGAATAACTACGTTGGACTGGCCATGTTACCCGCATGGACGACAGTAGATTGCCAAAGCAGCTGCTTTACAGTCACCTAACGAATAGTACACATAAAGCTGGCGGGCAACTGAAAAGCAATAAGGATAGTCTTAAGACAAACCTGAAAAAGTGCCAAATCGACCCCCTCACCTGGGAGACGATTACTCCACACCGTAATGCTTGGAGGAGCACCACACAAGGAGGTGTGCCAATACTTTCGAGTTAGCCCGACTGCATAACGAAGCAGACAAGCGCCAACGCCGGAACGACGCTGCCGCCGCCCCTCCCGCACTAGATGTAGCCCTCCACATGTGCAACTTCCGTGAACAACTCTGTCGGTCCCGTATCGGCCTCTTTAGTCTAACTTGTGCCCGGGTGGGCTAATTCCCGTAAGAAGAAAAAAAAACTCGATTCCGAGTAACAGCAAAGTAGTAGGAAAGGATTCTCCAACATTCGTACGTACAGACAGACAGACAGACAGAAAGAAACACACACACACACACACACAGTCTGAACTCCATCTCAAACTAACAAACCAAAAATACAAAACCGGAAAAAAAAACACAAATTACCAAATAATACAGAGACTATACTCATTACAAGCTCACCACGCGGTAACTGGCTACAGTAAGGTGGACCAACAGCGCCTCCTTCACCTCCTAAATCATGTCCGAAAACTGAATTAAATCCCATACAAATAAATCAGTTACCATATGCCTGAAACATTTCCTGCTAGTTGACTGGTTGGCTACCTGACTGGTTGACTGACTGAATGACTGGTTTACTGGTTCATTGATTGGCTGACTCACTGATTCACTGACTGACTGGTTATTTGGCTGACTAACTGGTTAATTGACTGACTAGTTGGTTGGCTGACTGACTGACTGACTGACTTTTCATTGATTAACTAATTTGACTGATACGGAAACCGCTGACAATACCCTCGCACCTTCCTCGCTCTTCATGAGGGAGGGGTGGTGGGTAGTAGTGAGTGGGGTGGGCAGTAGTGAGTGGGGTGGGTGGGGTGAGCAGTGGGGGTGGTGGGGTAGTAGTGGGTGGGGCGTGGGTAGTGGGTGGGTGGCAGTAGTGAGGGGTGGGCAGTAGTGAGGGGTGGGCAGTAGGAGGGGTGGGCAGTAGTGGAAAGTGGGGTGGGCAGCAGGAGGGTGGGTGGGGTGAGCAGTAGTGTGGTGGTGTGGGGTGTGGGGTGGGGCAGGGGTGGGGGTGGGGCAGGGTGGGGTGGGGCAGTAGGGGTGGGGTGGGCAGAAGGGGTGGGGTGGGGCAGAAGGGGTGGGGTGGGCAGTAGGGTGGGGCGGGCAGTGGTGGGGCGGGGCAGTAGTGGGTGGGGCGGCAGAAGGGGTGGGGCGGGGCAGTAGTGGTGGGTGGGTAGTGGGTGGGGTGGGCAGTAGGGCAGTAGTAGGGGTGGGTGGAGGAGGGAGGTGGGTGGGGTGAGGAGGAGGGTGGGGTGGAGGAGGAGGGGTGGGTGGGGGAGGAGGAGGTGGGTGGGGGGTGAGAGGAGGAGGTGGGTGGGGAGGTGAGGAGGAGGGGTGGGTGGGGTGAGGAGGAGGTGGGTGGGGTGAGGAGTGAGGTGGGTGGAAGCTGAGGGGAGGGGGTGGGTTGAGGGAGGGGGCTGGAGGGGAGGGTGGGGTTGAGGGAGGGGTGGGGTTGAGGGAGGGGTGGGTTTAGGGGAGGGGGTGTGGGTTGGAGGGGAGGGGTGGGTTGAGGGGAGAGGTGGGTGGGGGACATAACTGAGGGTGGTGGGAGGATAACCTGATAATGAGTAAAACCACCAGAGGGTCACCACAACTACCTGAGCTGATGACCTCAACACCAGTCCTCCCCATCCCTCAAAACTACACCTTAATCATCCAACAAGCTCGTTATGTGCCTCTTTATTGAACCAATCACAACATTAATGGATAACCTCTCATGTGTAGCGACAGTTATGCCCCAAATTCCCTTGTGTTCACCAATACATTTTTGTTTAAATTCGACTCTATTGGCCCATGGACTAAAAGCTACATTTGTCTGATTTATCTCCAGCGGACAAAGTTACGAGAGACGCTAATGTAAAACTGTTTGATTTATAACTATGGTTGGCGCGTTTGACGTGTAATTAAGCTGTTATCATAACATAGGTGTATTAGTTCGCTATATCAAACGCTCTCCATTGACGACCTGTGTGTTAATACTGAGTAAAACTGTGTGTTTATACTGAGTAAAACTGTGTGTTAATACTGAGTAAAACTGTGTGTATATACTGAGCAAAACTGTGTGTTAATACTGAGTAAAACTGTGTTAACACTGAGTAAAACTGTGTGTTAATACTGAGTAAAACTGTGTGTTAATACTGAGTAAAACTGTGTGTTAATACTGAGTAAAACTGTGTGTTTATACTGAGTAAAACTGTGTGTTAATACTGAGTAAAACCAGTTTATACTGAGTAAAACTGTGTTAATACTGAGTAAAAACTGTGTGTTAATACTGAGTAAACTGTGTGTTAATACTGAGTAAAAACATAGCACACTGAGTAAAACTGTGTGTTACATTACTGAGTAAAACTGTGTGTTAATACTGAGTAAAACTGTGTGTTAATACTGAGTAAAAACTGTGTTACTTACTGAGTAAACTGTAAATAATACTGAGCAAACTGTGTGTTTATACTGAGTAAACTGTAAAAGCATTACTGAGTAAAACTGTGTGTTTATAATTTCGAGTAAAACTGTGTGCGTTAATAGTGAGTAAACTGTGTGTTTATACTGAGTAAAAACTGTGTGTTTATACTCGAGTAAATCTGTGTGTTAATACTCGAGTAAAACCAAGCATTACTCGAGTAAAACTGTGTGTTAACAGCAAAAACTGTGTGTTACTACTGAGTAAAAAACTGTGTTAATAATACTGAGTAAAACTGTGTGTTAATACTGAGTAAAAATGTGTGTTTATACTGAGTAAAACTGTGTGTTAATACTGAGTAAAACTGTGTGTTAATACTGAGTAGAACTGTGTGTTAATACTGAGTAAAACTGTGTGTTAATACTGAGTTAAACTGTGTGTTAATACTGAGTAAAACTGTGTGTTAATACTGAGTAAAACTGTGTGTTAATACTGAGTAAAACTGTGTGTTAATACTGAGTAAAACTGTGTGTTAATACTGAGTAAAACTGTGTGTTAATACTGAGTAAAACTGTGTGTTAATAGTGAGTAAAACTGTGTGTTTATACTGAGTAAAACTGTGTGTTTATACTGAGTAAAACTGTGTGTTAATACTGAGTAAAACTGTGTTAATACTGAGTAAAACTGTGTGTTAATACTGAGTAAAACTGTGTGTTAATACTGAGTAAAACTGTGTTAATACTGAGTAAAACTGTGTGTTAATACTGAGTAAAACTGTGTTAATACTGAGTAAAACTGTGTGTTAATACTGAGTAAAACTGTGTTAATACTGAGTAAAACTGTGTTAATACTGAGTAAAACTGTGTGTTAATACTCGAGGAAACTGTGTAAGTTAATACTGAGTAAAACTGTGGTTAATACTTATAAAACTGTGTGTTAATACTGAGTAAAACTGTGTGTTTATACTGAGTAAAACTGTGTGTTAATACTGAGTAAAACTGTGTGTTAATACTGAGTAAAACTGTGTGTTAATACTGAGTAAAACTGTGTGTTAATACTGAGTAAAACTGTGTGTTAATACTGAGTAAAACTGTGTGTTAATACTGAGTAAAACTGTGTGTTAATACTGAGTAAAACTGTGTGTTAATACTGAGTAAAACTGTGTGTTAATACTGAGTAAAACTGTGTGTTTATACTGAGTAAAACTGTGTGTTTATACTGAGCAAAACTGTGTGTTTATACTGAGCAAAACTGTGTGTTAATACTGAGTAAAACTGTGTGTTTATACTGAGCAAAACTGTGTGTTTATACTGAGCAAAACTGTGTGTTAATACTGAGTAAAACTGTGTGTTTATACTGAGTAAAACTGTGTGTTAATACTGAGTAAAACTGTGTGTTTATACTGAGTAAAACTGTGTGTTTATACTGAGTAAAACTGTGTGTTTATACTGAGTAAAACTGTGTGTTAATACTGAGTAAAACTGTGTGTTAATACTGAGTAAAACTGTGTGTTAATACTGAGTAAAACTGTGTGTTAATACTGAGTAAAACTGTGTGTTAATACTGAGTAAAACTGTGTTTATAGTGAATGAAACTGTTTATAGTGAATGAAACTGTTTATAGCGAGTGAAACTGTCTGTTTACAGTGAGTGAAACTGTGTTTATAGTGAGTGAAACTGTGCTTATAGCGAGTGAAACTGTGCGTATAGTGAGTGAAACTGTTTATAGTGAGTGAAACTGTGTTTATAGTGAGTGAAATTTGTTTAGTGGGATATAAATTGTTTAAAGTAAATGAAACTGTTTATCGTGAGCAAAACTGCTTATGCTTATAGTTAACGATACAGTGCATCGATACAGTGAGTGATTAATTATTAAGGTGCACCGAATATGTGTTTGTTTATAGTGAGAGGAAATGTTTGGTGTGTGTGTGTGTGTTTATAGTGAGAGGAAATGTTTGGGGTGTGTGTGTGTGTAGGTGTGTGTGTGTTTATAGTGAGAAAAAACGTTTGGTGTGTGTGTGTGTGTGTGTGTGTGTGTGTGTGTGTGTGGTAGTGTGTGTGTGTGTGTGTGTGTGTGTGTGTGTGTTTATAGTGAGAGGAAATGTTTGGTCTGTGTCTATGTGTGTGTCGTGAGCCAACTGGAGTCAGTGCCAGCATGAGATGAAAGGATGTAAGGCTAGACAGAGAGTTGGGTGCCTGGGAACTATTTGGTCACATATAAGTCTGATAATAAAAGATTAACCAAGGCTGTGCTGACGTCAACCCTTGTGTGTGTGTGTGTGTGTGTGTGTGTGTGTGTGTGTGTGTGTGTGTGTGTGTCTGCGTGTGTATGTGATCGTTACGGTGGCGTCAAGACTCAAGGTTTGTCTTAGTACATGAAAGACACCGTAGAGGGACGTCATCGTACTCAAGGGATTACTATAATAATCAAGGGTTTAAGTCCTCGTACTCAAGGGGTTAAGCCATTGAGCTCAACGAATCCTCATAATACTCAAGGGGTTAAGTCATCATACTCAAGAGTTTGTTAATGTTAGTGGCGCTGTTATAATGGTCTGGCCTTCGACTCGTGAGCACTTCATGGCGACGCTCCGAGAAAGGACAACCAGTTGCTAAGATTTCATTAAAAATTTCCTCTTTAGACTCGCCTGTTTATCTACAGTCCCCTCCAATTGTGCGTTTACAGGGGTTCGTCAGGTTTTGTGCAGTGTTTGTAGCCCTGTGTTTGTTTACATTCGACAGAGGGAAACTCACAATAGTACACATACTATGGAGATCAAAGTAAAATAATATTAAAACAAACATCTCAATGATAATGATTTGTGGAATGTTTATATGACGAGCCCCTGTAAACGCACTAGTGAAGGGGACTGTATATAGTGTCTGTGTGTGTGTGTGTGTGTGTGTGTTTGTGTGTGTGGCATGAGGTAAACACTGACGATATAACCAACTAAAGGAGCATCGTGGAGTAACTAAACACACTCGTTAATTAATAATATTATACACTAGGGAGAAATTCATTAAAAAAATCTTAATAAAAAACAAAAACAAAAAACAATACCAATTAACTAAACTAGGAAACAGTTAGGAGAAGAGGATAAATAGGGGGATACAAAAGACAACAACTAACAGGTTCTGATCAATCACTGCCCCAGGACAGGAAGCGTGCCTCACCACCATTTGTTTACATCGACAAAAGAGGAGCGTCATGCGCAGGGTACGAATAATAAGATCGATCGCTCTTGTTACTAAACTCCTGCTGGCGTACAATCATCAGCTGTTACGCACACTATTTGATCAGCGCTTTATGGATCAGTGAAGTTACACGATAACTTTGCTATTTTTAATTACCTTTAGTTCCTAATTACTTCTCCAACTCTGTAAAAAAAAAATATTAAAAAAAAAAAACGTCCGTATGTCATTAACAAACTAAGTGAATTATAAACTTTATGTTCGACTGTAGTAATGATATTAACCCGTATTTCTCTTTTGGAAGAAGTTTAAACTTTATGGTCAACTTTGAATTCATATTTCGTAGTTACCCCAAAAAAAAAAAATAGTGCAGGGAAGGGAGGGTAGGAGGAAGTAGGGAAGGGTAGAGGGAGGGGAGGGGTTAGGGGAGAGGAGGGGAGGGGTTAGGGGAGAAGAGGACGGGGTGGGGAGGGGAGACGTAAGCGGGTGTTGGGCAAGTTGTTTCTCACATCACCAGATGTCTCCACTGATACATCCAAAAATTATAGGAAATGAGGCAACAAAAACCACAAACTATATTCAAACGCAGGATAGAAGCTCTCTCTCTCTCTCTCTCTCTCTCTCTCTCTCTCTCTCTCTCTCTCTCTCTCTCTCTCTCTCTCTCTCTCTCTCTCTCTCTCTCTCTCTCTCTCTCTCTCTCTCTCTCGTGGCTGTACTGCAATAGGTAAATGTTTTCTTCATATAAACAAACCTCACAAAAACACTGACAATTATTTCTCTGATCATTTCTGAACAAAGAAGGCGAGGAAGAGAAGGTAAGGGAGAGAAGGTGAGGGAGAGAAGGTGAGGGAGAGAAGGTGAGGGAGAGAAGGTGAGGGAGAGAAGGTGAGGGAGAGAAGGCGAGGGAGAGAAGGTGAAGAAGAGAAGGTGAAGGAGAGAAGGTGAGTGAGAGAAAGAGTCTAAGGAAGTGAGGAGTAGACAAGAGGAAGAACCTGAGAAAGAAAGATGATAATAAGGGAGAGAACAGAGAAAGAGAGAATAAGGAAGTCCTAAGAGTCAAGACCCTCCAGTGGTAGTCCTAAGAGTCAAGACCCTCCAGTGGTAGTCCCAAAAGTCAAGACCCTCCAGTGGTGGTCCTAAGAGTCATGACCCTCCAGTGGTGGTCCTAAGAGTCAAGACCCTCCAGTGGTAGTCCTAAGAGTCAAGACCCTCCAGTGGTAGTCCTAAGAGTCAAGACCCTCCAGTGGTAGTCCTAGAGTCAAGACCCTCCAGTGGTAGTCCCAAAGATAAGGCCCTCAGTGAAGGTAGTCCTAAGTCAAAGACCCTCCAGTAGTAGTCTAGAGGTCAAAGACCCTCCAGTGGTAGTCCTAGAGTCAAGACCCTCCAGTGGTGGTCCTGAAGTCAGGCCACTCCAGTGGTGGTCCTAGAGTCAAGACCCTCCATTAGTAGTCCCAAGTCAAGACCCTCAGTGGTAGTCCTAAGTCAAAGACCCTCAGTGGTAGTCCTAGAGTCAAAGACCCTCAGTGGTAGTCCTAGAGTCAAGACCCTCCAGTGGTAGTCCCAAAGTCAAGACCCTCAGTGGTGGTCCTGAGTCAAGACCTCCAGTGAGGTGGTCCTAGAGTCAAGACCTTCCAGTGGTGGTCTAGAGTCAAGACCTCCAGTGAGTAGTCCCAAAGTCAAGACCCTCCAGTGGTAGTCCTAAGAGTCCAAGACCCTCAGTAGTAGTCCTAGAGTCCAAGACCCTCAGTGGTAGTCTTAAGAGTCAAGACCCTCCAGTGGTAGTCCCAAAAGTCAAGACCCTCCAGTGGTGGTCCTAAGAGTCAAGACCCTCCAGTGGTAGTCTTAAGAGTCAAGACCCTCCAGTGGTAGTCCCAAAAGTCAAGACCCTCCAGTGGTGGTCCTAAGAGTCAAGACCCTCCAGTGGTAGTCCCAAAAGTCAAGACCCTCCAGTGGTGGTCCTAAGAGCCAAGACCCTCCAGTGGTGGTCCTAAGAGTCAAGACTTTCCAGTAGTGGTCCTAAGAGTCAAGACCCTCCAGTGGTGGTCCAAAGAGTCAAGACCTTCCAGTGGTGATCCTAAGAGTCAAGACCTTCCAGTGGTGGTCCTAAGAGTCAAGACCTTCCAATGGTGGTCCTAAGAGTCAAGTCCTTCCAGTGGTGGTCCTAAGAGTCAAGACCTTCCAGTGGTGGTCCTAAGAGTCAAGACCTTCCAGTGGTGGTCCTAAGAGTCAAGACCTTCCAGTGGTTAGAAGTCAAGAGACCTCCAGTGGTAGTCCCAAAAGTCAGAAGTCCTAAGAGTCAAGACCAGTGGTAGTCCCAAAAGTCAAGACCCTCCAGTGGTGGTCCCAAGACCCTCCAGTGGTGGTCCTAAGAGTCAAGACTTTCCAGTAGTGGTCCTAAGAGTCAAGACCCTCCAGTGGTGGTGAGTCAAGTCCCAAGAGTCAAGACCTTCCAGTGGTGGTCCTAAGAGTCAAGACCTTCCAATGGTGGTCCTAAGAGTCAAGTCCTTCCAGTGGTGGTCCTAAGAGTCAAGACCTTCCAGTGGTGGTCCTAAGAGTCAAGACCTTCCAGTGGTGGTCCTAAGAGTCAAGACCTTCCAGTGGTGGTTCTAAGACCCACTCGTACAGTTTTAATGGCTTGTTAAACCCGAGTCGTAAAAGTGTGTGGTGTTGGTCAGCAGGAGGAAAGAAGAGGGGAGGAAGAAGCAGAGAAGGGAAGAAAGGAGGGAGGGAGGGAGAAGAGAGGGAAACAATGGGGAGGGAGGAGGAGAGACAGATGAAGGGAGGAGGAGAGAAGGGAGGAAAGGGCGAGACGAAGGAAGTATAGTGAAGGAGAGACTGAACAAGTAAGGAGGGAGGAAGAGACGGTGGAAGGAAAAAAGAGAGAGGAAAAGATAGAAAAATAAGGAAAACAAGGAATGGGAAAAGAAATAGGCGGAAGTAAAAGGATAAGGAGAAAGGGTGGATGAAGAATGAGGAGAGTGGGAGAATGGGGTGGAAATTAAAGGGGGGAAGAGGGAGAGAGAGACGGAAGAGGAGAGGGAAGAAGAGAATGGGGGACAGGGGGGAGGAAGGGAGTTTAGGAAGGAAAAGGGAGAAGAGGGAAAGGAGGGGAAGGATAGATTGGGAAGAAGGAAGGGTGGGGAGAAGAGGGAAGGAAAGAGGTGGGGAGGGAGGAAAGGAAAGAGGTGGGAGAGAAGGGGAGGGATGGGGAGAAGAGGAGGAGGGATATAGTGGCCTGCTTGTAACCTACCAACTTGGTTACCACGTATGAGATAATTGCACCCATATTTTATCCTCAGCAGGTTAGAAGAAGCGGGGGGAGGGAGGGAAGGGGAGAGGAGGGAGGGAGAGAACAGAAGGGAGTGGTGAAGAGGAAAGAGGGGGGTAGGGAAGGGGAGGGGAGGGGAGGTGAGGTGAGAGGAGGGGAAGAGAGGTAAGGGAGTAGGGAAGGGAGGTAAGGGAGTGGGGCGGCGAGAGGTAAGCAGAGGGAGAGTTAAGGAGGTGGGGAGGTGATGGAATTAAGTGGAGAGGTGAAGAGAAGAGAGGAGGAGAAGAGGAAAGAAGAAGGAGGAGGAGGAAGAAGAGGGAGGGGAGGAGGAAGAAGAGGGAGGGAGGAGGAAGAGGAGGGGAGGAGGAAGAAGAGGGAGGGAAGAGGAAGAAGAGGGGAGGAGGAGGAAGAAGAGGAGGGGAGGAGGAAGAAGAAGAGGAGGGGAAGAGGAAGAAGAGGAGGGGAAGGAGAAGAGGGAGGGGAGGAGGAAGAAGAAGAGGGAGGTGAGGAGGAAGAAGAAGAGGGAGGGAAGGAGAAGGAGGTAGTGAAGGAGTGAGTGAATTATGTGTGTGCGTGTGTGAAACAGAATAAAAGAGAAATAAAGAAAGAAGGGAGAGAGAGAGAGGCAGTGAAGAAGGTAGAAGAAGGAAGAGAAGGGAGAGAGAGAGAGAGAGAGAGAGAGAGAGAGAGAGAGAGAGAGAGAGCTACCATGGCGTCCCCTCCTACCTTAATTCGTGCCGTGTTCCAGGAAATATATGTGTCTGTCAGTCACCACCCCCCTCTCCCTCACTCCACTCACCAACTACCTCTCCTCACTCTCCTTCATTTCACTCCCAATCTCTCTCTCTCCTCATTCCACTTCCAACTCTCTCTCTCCCACCTTACTCCACTCTCTCTCTCTCTCTCTCTCCCTCCCCTCAATCTATCTCTCCTCGTTCCTATATTTATCACGCTCTTGACATTAAATCTATTTCTTTCTATCATCTCTCTCTCTCTCTCTCTCTCTCTCTCTCAGCCACGTCGTGTCCCAAGTATGTCAAGTGGCCACCCTGTAGTATACTAAGTGGCCACCTTGTACTATGTTAAATGGCCACCCTGGGGTATGTGAAGTGGCCTCCCGGTAGTAAACTAAGTGGCCACCCTATAGTATACTAAGTGGCCACCCTATTAAGTAAACTAACTGACCACTTTATGTCAAGTGGCCACCCTATCGTACTTAACTGATTCACTTAAGATACGACTCAAAGATGACAATCAAGATGGCATCAAATTTACACTGAGACTCTACCTCAAGCAAGTTCCTTCACTTTATGTCTATTTGTGCATTTCTTTGAGATTATTGTGACCCTGTTTTGAGAGTCTGTTTTCTTTAGTGTGGCAGATTTTTAAAGGGGAAACTAAAAAAAGAAGTGATGGTAGTAGTAGTGGTGGTAGTAGTGGTGGTAGTAGTAGTAGTAGTGGTTGGTGTTGGTATTAGTGGTGGTGGTAGTGATGGTGATGGTAGTGGTGGTGGTGATAGAAGTGGTAATGGTAGTAATACTGGTGGTGGTAGTAGTGGTGGTAGTATTAGTGGTAAAAATGGTAATAGTAGTAGTAGAAGTAGTGGTAGACGTAGTAATAGTAGTGGTAGACGTAGTAAAAGTAGTAGTAGTAGACTGCTGTGGTCCTTCTGAGTTATAATTAATTATTGGTCTTTTTAAAACTCAGGTGATTGAGGCTTCGTAAACATCACCTGACAAAACCTTAATGAAAAAAAAAATCCCATCAGAAAAAATCCCTCAAAACAAAATCTTCCCATGACAAAATTCCAAATCCTAACTTTTCTCTCCCTTCCCTTAACTAGCCAATACTAACTGGAAATCAAAGAAGCTACAAAATTTGCCATTATCTTTCACGAGGTTTAAAAACATTCATCTTTGCATCAGTCTCTAACATTAGTGAGTGTGGCAAGACAAACACACACTCGTATGTTATAACGTGGAGGTAACTGGGAGGTGGGAGAACAGACGTGTGGATGCTTCCGTGTCTCAGTGGCTACTAACTGTATTCGAAGGATTATTGAAGTTTATAAACAAAAGACGATCTGGAAACACAGACCTGAGGGTTATGTCCAAAGAGTTTATGATAATAAGTTCAATTGCACAGTATAGCCCTAAGCACACACAGTATAGCCCTCAACACACACAGTATAGCCCTCAACACACACAGTATAGCCCTCAACACACACAGTATACCCCTCAACACACACAGTATACCCCTCAACACACACAGTATACCCCTCAACACACACACAGTATACCCCTCAACACACACACAGTATACCCCTCACACACACACAGTATACACCCTCAACACACACAGTATGCCCCTCAACACACACACAGTATACCCCTCAACACACACACAGTATAGCCCTCAACACACACAGTATAGCCCTCAACACACACAGTATGCCCCTCAACACACACACACAACAGTATGCCCTCAACACACACAGTATGCCCTCAACACACACACACAGTATACACCCTCAACACACACAGTATGCCCTCAACACACACACACACAGTATACCCCTCAACACACACAGTATACCTCAACACACACTCACCCTCAACACACACACAGTACACACACACACACAGTATCAACACACACACAGTATACCCCTCAACACACACACACAGTACACCCCTCAACACACACACAGTATACCCCTCAATACACACAGTATACCCCTCAACACACACACAGTATACCCCTTAACACACACCCCTTGTACCATGGGTCAATTATAGTCAATAGATGTTACTGTCATCACTATTTTCATCCTTCAGTAAGAAATAAACAAACAATAGCCATCAGTAAGGGTTAATCCTCTCGACCCAAACAACAATTACTTAAGCTACCAACATGACAATCATCCCTAGTTATAACCTCTCATCGTACACATTCATATTAAGCTACTGTATTCGATTTGCCGAGTCACTGGAAAAACTTATCATATCGACTACTCATTTCTCTCAGACGGAAGACGAACTTTGTGGTCTGGGTAAAAAAAATCTTGGTGGTTAGACTCTAGACGAGAATGTTATTCCTTTATCTTCTCTTCTCTCTTTCTTCCTCTATTTAATTTGTTTATCTCTTACGCACTGACTCCTTGCTCTCTTTCTCTCTCTTTCTCTTGTTGCTCCCGTCTCCGTGCTTCCAGTAGTGGTGTGCCACGATTCAATTTAATTCCCATTATCCGGCCATTCGGACCCTACCCCTATCATTATACTTCACTCGCGTCTATTTTGTCATCCTAGTTACACCTCATCATGAGAATTGATGTGCCATAACTGGATTTATGATGCGTTCGTTGCCATCCACGTCTTCCTTAGGAGAACGGATTCCCGGATCTAAACAAAGCAAATACTCTTCCCTCTTGCGTTCGCGGGTCATTACGTAAATCATAAATTTCACATTCATGTCTTCATCATATTTCATGTTTGCATTACGACGATTTGTTTTCTTTTCTTTTTTTGTGTGTGTTTTATTATGGATTTCACTGCACGTCACATTGTCTCTGTTCTTGGTGACGTGTATTGCTTTGTCTCTCCCTGTGTTATCGTAATTTGATTCTGGAAGTCTTTGCTTTATAGATGATTCAACGTATTTAGGTATTCAGGGGGTGATGATACCAACGGCGCCTCTGTCTGTCTGTCTGTCTGTCTGTCTTTACTTACATTCTGTCTGTCGCGTTTGGTCAGCTTAGGTGCGGTGAGGCGAGGTTATTTCTACACGACAAATTATAAGAACGTAAGAATGAAGGTAACTACAGGAAGCCTATTGGCCCACACTAAGCAGCCCTGTTTAAACACAACCATTGTTACTCTTATTCCTGTCCCACCTATAGTCGAGGCTTCCCAGCGAGTGGAATTACTGATGGTGTTTTGGTATAGTTTGTTCCGCTCATTAACAACCGAGTGTTAACGAGGTGATAGTGACCATAATCCTGATAAACAAAGATGAGAGAGAGAGAGAGAGAATGGGGGTTGGTAATGGGGAAAGGGGGACGCGAAAAGGAGTGGGAAGAGGAGCAGGTTAGGGGAGAGGAGGGAGACTGGGAGGGAGGGGAGAGGAGGCGTGCTGGGTCGAGGTCTCACTGACGTCATCACAATAACTGGTGGAAACTCCAAGCACTCAATCACTGTTCTTAGTTACCTTCCACACGCACACACCCGCTCCCACACACCCCTGTACTTAGCCCCTCACACACACACACACACACACACACACACACACACACACACGAACGCACATTACGCTTAAACACATGTACGTATCTATGTATGTATGTATGTATGTATGTATGTATGTATGTATGTATGTATGTATGTATGTATGTAAGTAAGTATTAAAAAAATTATTGGCAGGTGTAAGGTGATCGAAGTGGTAGGCCTTGACATCTCTTAAGTACCGTATTTATGACTGTGTTATCGAGCTGTAAACTTCACACAGTAGGAAGGTGTGTCTGCTTCTGCGTCCGGGAGGCGCATGTGTGGGTAGAAGGTGGTCGAACGTGTGCTTGGCGTAACATCCAAAACCGTACTACTATGGAGGTGAGATGAACGTTAGGTTTTTACGGACGCTCGTTCTGATAGTAACTTTAATGTACGCCTGTACTCTTCAATACTTGACTTTAGAGAGTTCATAAGGCAGCGAGAGTACAGTACACCAGGTAGGCTACACTTCTGAAGCAGATTTGATTCAGATTTTGTAACAATATCTAGAAAAAATCCACTCATGTTAGAAAAAACCAGACTAGGCCACATGATATCAAAAGAGTAGCAAAATAACGCAAAATTCCTCGAGGTATGCGAAGGGAAGAACCCAAGCGAAGAAGCCTCCCCGGTCTCACTCCTGCCAGAGACCAGCAAGAAAAGTTCAATAGGTAATCATGATCCATCAGGGACGCGGCCGACCTCACGCTAAACGAGTCCCACTTTTCTTGCCAACTCCATCCCTCCTTCCTGCCACTACCTCCTTCATGAACCTCCCCCCCCCCTTAAGTACCTCCTTCACCCTCCCTTCCTTCCCTCCAGTACTCCCTTTCCCCCAGTTACCTCCTCACCCCTCCTTCCCTTCCCCAGTACCTCCTTCACCCCCCTCCCACCACTCCACACACCCCTCCCGGTATCTGCTCTCCACACCGCCAAAACTCCACAGCAGTCTTCAATATCATCCACTCACCACAGTACCACCACAGTCACCTCCACCTACCAAAACATCTACCACAACTCAGGTCATTTTCTCCAGCACCTCACCCCACCCCCTCCCCCCACCTCACCTACAGTAGAAGCTATTAAGAACATTCCCTCACCATCCAATACGTCACCTCCACAAGTTGCTCTCACATACACACACCTGCGTCTCCTGATTCTATTGTCAGCCTCCACTACCTCACTACATCCTAGCTGCTTCTCATCCTCATTCACGTCGCACTTAACCTAACAAGTATAAATATGTATAAAGTCTAACGTATTGATCATAAATATTGATTGGGGAGACAGAAGCATATCCGCAGCGTACAATAATGTTACCATCAGAATAACAAAAACAATACCTGAGTGAAACAACGAGATATACAGGTTGTCTCATAGGTCGAGCACCATAGGAAAAAATATTATTCGCTTTTTTATTGTTTTTTTTTAATGCGAGAGAATCAAACAATAACGAAGATGACTTAGAAAAATAACACTAGAGGAAATACTGTTTAAAATATTCATATACGGGGAAGCCAGATGCTGTACACCGATTAGCTGTAAAAGAATTTAATCGAAAGAAAGACAACAGCGGCGGCCACCATTTGACGACCGAGGGTGAGGCATAATACGTGACACCTTGCGGTAGCTTTATCACTGTTGTTATTTTCACAGTTTAGTCTAATTTTTACTTTTATTTCCCTCAAGCTCAGAGAACAGGTTAGTCCCGGAACACCACCTGATAACTGGAACACCACCTGACATCTGGAACACCACCATCTGACCCCTGGAACACATTTTGACCCCTGAAGCACCTACACCACCACCTAAATACTGGAACACCCTCCTGGAACACTTAGTGAGCCCATGGAGATGCTGGTCCAAGGGTAGAGAGAGAGATATCCAAACACTCAGGACATATGAACGTGATGGGAGACAGGGGAGGCAACTTCTAAATCCGCTCGGAAGGGGTGAGGATGAGGAGGAGGTGAGAGGAGGGGGGAGGGTGAGGGGGGGAGTTAGGGAAGGGGAGGGTGAGGGGAGGGAGTGACTGGGATGGAGGAGGATCAATGTCTAATATAACTTATACCCTAAATAAGGGAGGGGTAACGAGGGGAAGGATCACCCCTCTTTTACCTCGTCGATCTTCCTTCTTTCCCCCTTTTACTTCCTTGTTCTCTTTTCTCTTATCCTTTTCTTCCTACCCTCGTTTATCACGTATCACCCAACATTAACTTCTACCCCCATCATACCTCCCCTTCCCTCCGTCCCATTTCCTTTCTTCCTCACCTTCTTATTTCTCACCCACTCAATCCCTTCTCCTCACCTTACCATATCACCCCCCCCTCCCCCCAACCTCTCACCCTACGCACAAGGGCCCAACATCTGAGGGGAAGTACCCATCCATTGCCCTCACGACCCCTCACGTTATCAGGGGAAGGCTTCATGTGAACCTGTTGATGGGGCGAACACTAATGATGGGAACTTGGCCGCTGTGCCTTGCGTTTCTTCCCTCCCGCCTCCCAACTCCCTGCCTGAGACTCTGGCTTCGTCTTACTATATATAAAGTAACGTCATTGGGGTCACTCGATCAACACGGGAAAATATATAGCAGTACAGTAAGCCCTCTCAATAACGGATTTCTTATCAAGGGAACATATATTACAGTAAATTCCTCTCAATAACGGATTTCTTAACAAGGGAGCATATATTACAGTAAATTCCTCTCAATAACGGATTTCTTAACAAGGGAACATACATTATAGTAAATCCTCTCAATAACGGATTTCCTGACAAGTGGCATACATTATAGTAAACCCTCTCAATAACGGACTTCTCAATTAAGTAATGGATGCAGTAAGCCCTCTCAATAACGGGCTACTCAATAAGGGAGTATACATTACAGTAAACCCTCTCAATAGCGGATATTCTCAATAACATAATCCTCCCAATAACGGACAAGGCTTGCAAGAATCAGTCTGGTACTAGGAGGGTTTACAGTACTGTACCTGGCTCTTATTTTTATGAAGAAATGTTACCAGGTGAAATGATTGATAAGACCAGGTAATTCTCAGGTACAGTCGGGGTCAAAAATTCCCTCCTGCTCACATCATCTTTAGATACAATTAATATAAACAAAAACAATAGAAATAAAAACAAACTAAAAATCACAAAAGACAAAAATCCAAGTTTAAAAAAGGACAGAAATTGAAAAGTTTAAAAAGGACAAAAATCGAAGTTTAAAAAAGGACAAAAATCGAAAATTTAAAAAAATGACAAATCGAAGTTGAAAAAAATAATAAAAAAAAATAACCACAAATCATAGAACCAAATTGGGATCATCATTGAGCATAAGTACTAATGGTTCTAAGCTCCAAGTCGTACTGTAATTATCTTAAATAATAACCTAAACAACAGACCTAATAATAGCTATAAAAGTGCTTTAAATCAGGGTCAGGGCTTAATGGGGTGACTCGACTCCGCGTTATTTACACCGTAATTTTGGTCGATGATTTGTATCCACTGTGGAGGCGTATTAGTGCGTGTTTATCTGTGGAGGCGAGAGGTCACTGGAGGTCAGGGTAAAGATTGGTTGGAGGTCATGGTAAGAGGTTGATGTGTGGAGGTTATATTAAGGTTGGTTGGAGGTTGCGTTGAGGTTGGTCGGAGGTCATGGTAAAGTTCATTGGAGGTTACAGGAATTCTGGTGAGAGAGAGAGAGAGAGAGAGAGAGAGAGAGAGAGAGAGAGAGAGCCCACCCACCCACTACATCTTAGTGATGCAAAGTGACGTCAAGGCGACAGTTCTCCAACCTTCAATACTAAAAGTTCTCTCACAGGCAAATGTCTCTCACTGTCACGGCCTGAGAGACAAGAGATGTATGTCCTGTCGATAACCCGTCTAAGAGATATCACTGGCAGCTCACCAAACGAAAAATAGCATCATTCTTTTGCCAATATATAATTTTTTTTTTTGGGGGGGTAACTATTTAATGTTGTATCTTGGCAATGTTAAGCAATACACTTTTTACGTGAAATGATTTAGGTGAGGTGAGGTGAGGTGAGGTGAGATAAGCTAACTTAGTCTCAAATTGAGTTAAGTCCCTCTGGTACATAAAATATACTTCAATAATACTTAAAATGGAATTAAAATTTGCGAAGCTAATCATTTATTCAACGATATTAAGCAATGGTGATTTTCTGCGTTCGATTGTTGGGTGAAATTTATATTTTTATGTTTAGGATAAATATGAAGAGTAAAAAATTTAAATAAAATAAAAATAATTAAATAATCCTTACAAGAATAGCAGGAAACTGTTATTGGGGAGAAGGAAGAAAAAGAAGGTGAGATAAGAGTGGAAAACGAAGAAAGAAGAACGAAGAATAAAATAATGAAAAAGAATAATGACGATGATAAAGATAATGAAAAAAGAAAAAGAAAGAAAGAAAGAAAGAAACTGCAGCGGGCCTATTGGCCCATACTGGGCAGTCCCATTTACACCCAACCCCTATTGCTCATATATCCATCCAACCAAAGTTTGAAGCTATCCAGCGTATTCGAGTTAATGATGATATTTGGTAACTTGTTCCACTCGTCCACTATATTTCCAAACCAATATTTACCTATCTCGCGCCTAAATCTAAATTTATCTAGTTTAAAACCATTGTTACGAGTTCACTCCTGGTTGGATAGTTTGAGTACCTTTGTTATATCACCTTTGTTTAGCCCTGACTTCCATTTATACACCTCTATCATATCGCCCCTCACTCTACGTCTCTCGAGGGAGTGCAAATTAAGATGCTTTAACCTGTCTCTGTACTCAAGGTTCCTAATGTCCGGGATTAGTCTTCTCATTCTCCTCTGAATTCTTTCCAAGGATTCTATATCCATTCTGTAGTACGGTGACCAGAACTGAACAGCGTTATCCAAGTGAGGTCTCACAAGCGAAAGATATACAGTAGTTTTAGGATGACCTCGCTAGTCTTGTAACTAACACTCCTTTGTATGAACCCAAAGAAAGAAAGAAAGAAGATAATTGTTCTCTGTATAGCCCGGCCAGTGATCCGTCATCGTTAGCTTCTCACTTAAAAACTCACCATCCATATAAAACAGCGGGTTGTGGCGGCTGACATATGCCTCTACACGGATACACGCAAAACCGGGGCTGTCTTACTTGTGGCGCTACTGTGTGTGTGTGTGTGTGTGTGTGTGTGTGTGTGTGTGTGTGTGTGTGTGTGTGTGTGTGTGTGTGTGTGTGCCCTCTCTCTCTCTCTCTCTCTCTCTCTCTCTCTCTCTCTCCTCTCTCTCTCTCTCTCTCTCTCTCTCAGTTCATATTTACTCTTTTCTTTGGCTTCCTTATTCCTTCCATCATCTCCATATATCACCTTCTCCCTCCTCCCCCAACACACTACCTCCTCCCCTCTCCCTTCCTCCTCCTCCCCCACACATTATTTTTACCTCTTACCTGCTCCTCCCACACTACCACCCCTTTCTTTTCCTCTCCCTATTCCTCTTTATTACCCTCCTTCTCTGATTCCCTAATTCAGAAAAGGTCTCATCTCACCTCCTTTATTCCATACTTCCCTCCCATAACCCTTTCCCTTTCCTTTCCATACCCTGATTATTATCTTCACCCTTTCCCCTCGTCTTTCCTTCCCTTTCTTTCTCCTTATCCACCTCTCATACTTCCTCTCTACTCTTCCCTTCCATCCCTCTCCTCTTCTCATTCACTTGGCCTTCTATCCCAACCCCTTTCCTTCCCCTCTCCTCTCCCTCTTCTTCTACCCCGCATACCATATCTTTTCCTCTCCCCTCATCTTACCTAACCACTTCCCTTCCTATCTCCTCATTTTCCCTCTCCATTTACTCCCCCTTCCCCCTCATTCTCCCTCTTTATTCCCCACTCATCCTCCCTCTACAATTCCCCTCCTTTCCCCCTCATCCTCCCTCTCCACTTCCCCTTTTTTCTCCCATCCTCACTCTCCACTTCCCCCTCATCCTCCCTCTCCACTTCCCCCCTGCCCACTCATCTTCCCTCTCCACTTCCCCTCACACGCGAGGGTTCGTGCAGGTCTCTGACAAGGGAACCTCTGGGTGAAGTTTGTTGTGCTTGTTGTCTGTTACTTACCACGTATCAGGGAGGCATCAAGGAGGTGATGAATACAAGAGAGAGAGAGAGAGAGAGAGGTGAGAAGATAATCAATAAGAAAAAGAATAATGATAGAAAGATGATGCAAAACAAATAAAATAATATGCCCCAACACCGACGGCAGCACATCTTTTACACATCCTCCTCTTTATCATGTACAGAGTAACTACTACATTGAATCAGGACTCCTTAAGTTATTCTGGCAGTTTATCCTAAATTTGCTAGTCTAAACTGATTTGTCTTCAATGTATATGACACTAATATATATGACACCAATGTATATAAAAGTAATCTATACGACGACTTATTTTATATTATCCTCTTATGTATGAACCTCTGTCCTGTGTGGCAGTGAACAGAGATAGCCCTCTCGGTGTCAAGACCTGACTGAACTACTCGAATTAGGCAACCTCCTCCACCTCCCATACTACTACAACTACTTCTACTACTTCTACTACTATACAAAAATAATAAGGGAAGAGGAACAAAAGAAGGATAAAAATGGGAAGAACAAGAGGATATGCTGAACATGAATAGAAAGATAATAGAAGAAAAACAGAAGTAGATCAGAAATTTTGAATAAATGACAAAAGGAGTAAAGTAAGAAGAATAAGAAATGAAACAAGAAAAATAAATCATAGAGGATAAAGATAAGCAAAAGAAAAAGGGTAAAAAGATGAAGAGTAGAAAGAAATAAAGTTGTAATGAGCATAAGAGGAGCATAAAGCAAAAATTGAATCCTAAACCCTATCTAAACCCAAATTTCGAACCCACTCACAGCTGAACCATGAATCCCGAACCCCGAACCCGAATCCCCGGCAGTCTGAAGCCCAAAACCTATACTCACAAATACCGAACCCCAAACCCAAAACCGAACTCCCCAAAGCCCAGAGGCGTGGTGTCGTTCCTGTAACACCTGGTGAACTTGGGGCCACACAACGAGGGTCCTTCACTGAGGGAGGTGAGAAAAAACTGCTACGATGGATGGCTGCTACTGTGAGAGAGAGAGAGCGCGCGCATGGAAGATGAAAGTAGGAGTAAGAGAGTAAGAATAGGAGAAAGAGAAAAAAAGAGAGAGAGAGAGAGAGAGAGTAGATTGATGGAAGAGGAGGGGTGGAAAAAAATGTACTCGATGGATGGCAACTCCTCTGACACGGTGGGAGAGGGGAGATGGAAACCAGGGGAAAGATGTGAGAAAAAAAGAGTGGAGAGAGAGAGAGAGAGAGAGAGGCGGGGGATCACAACAAACACATATACAGGCACTCATACCCCCCTCTCTCTCTCTCTCTCTCTCTCTCTCTCTCTCTCTCTCCCTCTCTCGTTTATATCTTATGGTGGCCACGCGAGCACCAGAATAAAACCCTAAATTATTCCACGTCTAATTCCAGTTCACTTTCCAGCTCTCTCTCTCTCTCTCATTAAAGTCTTACCATTTCTATAGTTCTGGTCGTGTCTTTTTGTGTTGGCAACTGTGCAAGTAACACCGACGTTGTGTGATAGTGAAGGTGGAGTTAGATAATGAGGCAAGATTGTGATAAGTAACAGAAAGTATTCACCAGGGTACAGTACCCGTCACTAGTGCGTTTACAGGGGCTCGTCAGGTTTTGTGCAGTGTGGCAGCGTTGAGTTTGTTTACATTCGACAGAAGGAAACTCACAATAGTAAACATACTATGGATTCAAAGTAAAACAATATTAAAACAAATATCTCAATGTAATGATTTGTGGAATGTTTATATGACGAGCCCCTGTAAACGCACAAGTGAAGGCGACTATACGTAAGTAGATAATTAGATAGAGTTAGTAGATTTGTTGTATTTTAATTAATATTTGATTTGTGTGTATAGACGAAAAATTATATACTTAAGTGTATTTATCATACTCTCTCTCTCTCTCTCTCTCTCTCTCTCTCTCTCTCTCTCTCTCTCTCTCTCTCTCTCTCTATATATATATATATACCCTACTATTAACCATGCATTATATGACGCACTGATTTTTACTTCTGGCGCACCGATTTTGACTCCTGACTCACGACGCACCGATTTTGACTCATGGCGCATCAATTTATGACATTATACCCCGATTTTGACTTAACACCCGATTTTAACCATTATTTTCTCGTCACCTTCATTTCTTTTTTTACTTCCTCTCTCTCTTACAGTTATAGACCCTACAACTGGTGAGCATAGATAACCGGGTGGCCACAGTAGCAACAGAAACTCGTGTGTGTGTGTGTGTGTGTGTGTGTGTGTGTGTGTGTGTGTGTGTGTGTGTGTTCTAGAATTATGCATATATATTCCGTTTGTTTATGTTTTAAAGTTGAATATTCACTCACCAGTTCTCAACACGCATCGCTTATTAAAATCTACACTCACGATTCATTCTTCATCTGAGCGTTTAACTTACGAATAACAACTGGGCCTTAAACAATGCGAATATGCGGACGATGGGAGGAATGAGAGAGGGAGGAATGATAGAAAGAGGGAGGAATGAGAGAAGGAGGAGGAATGAAAGAAAGAAGGAGGAATGAAAGAAAGAAGGAGGAATGATAGAGAAGGAGGAATGATTGAAAGAAAGAGGAATGATTGAAAGAAGGAGGAATGATAGAGAAGGAGGAATGTTAGAAAGAAGGAATGAGAAGGAGGGAGGAACGAAAGGAGGAGGAATGATAGAAAAAAGGAGGAATGAGAGAAAGAGGAAGCAATGAGAAAAAGAGGAAGGAAAGATGGAGGAATAAGAAAAGGAGAGAGAAATGAGAGAGTGAAGAATGAGAGAGAGGGAGGAAAGAAAGAGCAAAGAAGAGGGAGGAGGGAGGAAATGGGGAGGAAAGAAGGAAGTAAAGGTTGAGGTGTGAAAAGGTACAGAATGAGGAAGGATTTTAGAAGACAGACAGACAGACAGACAGACAGACAGACAGACAGACAGACAGACAGACAGACAGATAGATAAACAGGCAAACAGTAGTACTTGTAAGTTCAGCTGAGCAAAATACGTACTGTGAATGGAATAGGACGAGGAGGAGGAGGAGGAGGAAGAAGAGAAGAAGGACGAGGAGGAGGAGGAAGAGGAGGAAGAAGAGAAGGAGGAGTTGGAGGAAGAGGAGGAGGAGGAGGAAGAAGAGGAGGAGGAAGAGGAAGAGAAGGAGGAGGAGGGAAAGAAGAACAAGAACAAAAGGTGGAGAGTCTAGTAAGAAGGTAAACAAAATAACAGAGACAGAAGAGAGAGACACAGACAGAAAAGGATAATCAAGAGAGGTAAAGAGGAGAGAAAGAGAAGGATTCAATTACAGCACACAGTTATATTATAAAATCCAATTCTCTTTATAACATCACACTACAGCGTTTAAAACAAAAGTACATTATTATAATTTTTTTTAGAATTTTTTCCCAATTACAAAAATGAAGTAATTAAGTGGAATATATTTAAAAAGAAAGTATTTATTTCTTGCTGTGATTAATCTTATATTTTATTCATCCAGTAATATATTTCATTACTTACTATAGACGGATATGGAGAAAGTGACCAAGTACTACCACACCAGACTGGTAATGGCCCGAGAGTAAGTACCCTTAAGAGGAGGGAAGTAATTAATTATTTTTTATATATATAATTAACACGGTTCCCTGGTCGACCATTCACTAGTGGGATAAAATGCTCCTCACAGGCCTACACGAGTCCCCCTCCCCACCCCCCCTCCCCCCCTTCTCTAGTCTTTTGAACAGCCTCTCTCCACCCACACTCCCTCACCCACACCCCCCCCACACTCCCTCACCCCACATACTCCCTCAACCACACTTCCCCCTTCATTCTCCCCCCTTCCATTTTTCTTCCTATTCACTTTCACTATTCCTTTCTTCTGTAAATTTCTCTTGTGTGTTTCCATTTCTGTCCTGTCAGTTTCAATTTTTCCTTATCTCTTTCACACACACACACACACACACACACACACACACACACACAGTATTTAATAAAGGAATTTCTCCTTATTCAAATTATTTACATTCATAGACTATCAATAAATAGGTCAAGTGTATATTTAGTTGTAGTCCATTTCAATCTTATTTCTCCCCCTTTCTATTACATACGTTCGGGTCTTTATTTACATTTCACTCAGATGATGCTGCGATTATGACAAAACATAGTCTACCATATAAGCCGCATCACACAAGAAGATCGAACCCGGGTCCTCTAGTAACTGTACGGGGAAGTGAACCCAACTCAACAACACATCGCATGCGTCATCCATCAACTTATTCAATTATGTTCATTTTAACTTAGTGATTTATAATATTATTCATTGTATTTGTATCAACCTCATTCAGTGCCACTCGAAGTGATTTATTTTGTCGATTGGGCTCGTTAATTTCTACTGGGTGCGTGTCTGTGCCTCCGTGTGTTCGTGTATTTGTGTTCGTGTATGTGTCCGTGTAATTTGTGTGTGTATGTATGTGTGTGTGTGTGTGTTCGTGTATTTGTGTTCGTGTATGTGTCCGTGTAATTTGTGTGTGTATGTATGTGTGTGTGTGTGTGTGTGTGTCGCATTGTAAGTGTATCTGGTCTACTTAAATGTCAATCTGATTATTATAGTACAAGTTATTTATTTCATTCTGAATATTATCACTACAACTGTGTATTGAAACTGGGTTTGAAATTGATTTATATGCAAAATGTAAAAGTCTTATAGTTAGGTCTTAGGTCTTATAACTAGGTCTTATAGTTAGGTCTTAGTTAGGTCATATAGTTAGGTCTAAGTTAGGTATTATGGTTAGATCTTAGTCAGGTTTTATAGTTTGGTCTTAGTTAGGTCTTAGGTCTTAGTCAAGTCTTGTAGTAAAGTCTTATTCAGGTCTTATACTGTAGTTCGATCATATATTTGTTAACACACACACACACACACACACACACACACACACACACACACACACACACACACACACACACACACACACACACACACACACACACACACACACACACACACACACACACACACACACACACACACACACACACACACACACACACACAACACACACACACACACACACACACACACACACACACACACACACACACACACACACACACACACACACAGAGCTTATTTTTTTTAACTATTTTCAATATTCATTATCTAATTTCACTTTGTTATTCCCTTTAGTCTGATTTTTTTTGGGTCATAATTTGACGATTTTTTTTTCTTCTTCAACTACGACAGTTTCCCCACAATTCTTCGTCCTCTTTCTCTTCCTTTCATTCATCATCCGTAAATCACTGTCCTTCCCTCCCCCTGACGTCATTCTCTCACTTTTCTCTCTCGGTTTATCAATCACTTCCCGCCTCCCTCCATTCATCAACTTTTTTTCTTCCATTTTTTTGTTTCCTTTTTATTCTTCGTCTGTCTATCGGTCGTCGTCGCTTGGTCGGGGTTTCAATAACTTAAATCTATCTTGGGTATTGAATGGTTGGGGGGATTTTTACTGTAGAGAGAGAGAGAGAGAGAGAGAGAGAGAGAGAGAGAGAGAGAGAGAGAGAGTCGGCAGAACTATGAGGACCTGTATTCACTACCCTTGTCACTATCATCACCTGCAGTCACTGTCACCATCACCATTAATACACTCTAAAACCAACATCACCACTACTACTATTATCACCATCACTAACACCCCATCACCAACCCTTTACTCCCTCTTCCATGACCCCTTTTCCCCGTTCCTCGCCTCCTCCTACTCTCCCTCTCACACCAACTGTTGAGCGACCAAGACCCAGCAAGTTCTGGCCGGCGTGTGTACATTCACTCTAACTTCTTGGGATTGAATTACGTTACTTGGGGTTAGTTACTGGCCCAGGGGGGATCAGACCCTCCAAGACGCCGTTAGCCAGTGACTCAGGGCGTTTATTATCGAGCCTGATCGACGCCGCCCTCCCGCGCCAGCTGCCACTATCGCCTTTCATTTTACACAACTTTTACAGGATTTGTCTCTCTGTTGTTTATCGTCTGGGATTCATCGTTTTTGTCCCTCCATTTTCATATATATTTCTAGAATGTTTAAGATAGTGGCCTTCCTTCCCTCCCTCCCTCCCTCCTTCTACCGTCGTGGTTCACCTGCACAAAGTTGAGACGAGCTGTAGCTGTAGATGTTGGTGGAGTCAGCACACGTTAGCCTATAACGCTAATGTAGTCGAATAGTTTATACTTCAGCAATATTTTAACCCATTAAAAATTTTATTCGAGGTGTAACATTATTAGTGTAGGCGGCCCCTTGAGGACAGAGTGGATACATCACACAGTATATTAAGTTTCGGTACACAGGGAGGTACTGTAGTGTGGTCGGCACTGCACTCGACAGGCTTTACTTCCAAAACTGAAAATTAGGTAACCATTTACATCTGGATTGACTGGGAGTACCACAATATCGAACTAGCGACCCTGTGAATAGGAAAAGAAAACTGTATCCATTCAGCCGACAACGGTAATATAAAATGACAAATGTGAGTCACTTAACCATATATCAACTTTCGACGTTGAGGACTTCCTGTCTCTCCCCCCTCCCCCCACCTCTCTATCCATCACTACACGGTTTCCATCCTCGTCAACCTCCCCAAGTCCCCCACCCCCCAATACGATCTTTTCCTTCTCAATCTAGGCAGGCTTTCCTTTCCTCCGTGCAACTCCCCTCCCCAGCCATCACCCCTCCCCTTCCCCCAACTACCGCACGCGCCACCCACCTCACTCTAATGTACACACCAACCTTCTTGTCAAAGTTCTCTTCACTATAACTTCCACCCTCGTGACCTATCCAGTTCCTCTTCTATCCTGCCGCCTCACTCCTGCTATCCCTCTCGACTGCTACTGGTCCATCAGAGTTAATGTATCTGTTCTATAGAAGGAGGCTAATGTCATAAAGCTCCTCTACACTATCTCCTTCAACTTCTTTCTGATCTCACACCACCTCCTCCACCTCCTCCACCTCCTCCACACCTGCTTGTCCTCTTTTTCATTACCTACAAATTAGACCTCCCACCTGAGTCTTCCACCTGTACATCCACCAACCCTACAGTACTTTTGTCTTGTCCAAACACATCCATTACAACTCCTTTCATCACTCATCCATCCCTTCCGCCATCACTGTCAGGTCATCCACAAACAATATCTTCAATGGTACTTTCTGCTCCCTTGATTTTCTTACCCAGTATCCACCAGCTCCATAAACACAAGAGACAACACAAGGGTCAGATCGCTGCCTTACCTCACCTTCAGGTTTACTTTAAGTTTGACAGAGACTCCTTCCTCCTCCTCCTCCTCCTCCAGTAACTATGGCTATATGCTGTATCTTTATACATTCCTTCCACCGTTTTAACTTAACCCTTCAGGCATAATTAACAATCTTACCATTGCAAAAAAAAAAGTGTCTTGTCACCGTCAATTATCCATACAGTTGTTTCTCTCCTCTCCTCGTGAACGTGTCATCTGAACTTCCTCTAAACCACTTTATAACCCGTGCCGTTGTTGTCTCCCTGTTCTCCCGTCAGTCATTCTCTCAACGTCCTCAGCACCTGACTTAACACCATGATCCCCGATATCTCTTTGGCTCTTGTCCATCGCGTCCTCGTCTTTCCATATTGGCACTATCAACCCTATCCTCCACTCCTCTGGCACTGTTCCCACCTCAGCACATTCATCTAATAGTCTTGTAGTCCACTTAACACTCCTCTTATTAGCAGTCAGTTTCAGGTATATCATTATGGGCCGTATTCTCGTTTATTTTCAGATCTTCTTAAACTAGTAAGTCCTTTTATTGATTGCAAATATCAATGTGTATTCTTCTTGACAATTCTTTCGGATCCCACAGTAAAGACAAGTGTTTCCAGTAATAATTCTTCCGGTGTCCATAATTTGTTAATAAATTCATAAAATACGCATTAATAATATTTGTGTGAAAGATTATATAACCTTTGGTCACGAGACATAAATGCATGTTTAAAAGTTTCCACATAGCCCGAAAAAATCATTTCCTCTTGACTACTGTCGTTATACTATACTGAGTCAGCGTACATCAGTTTACAAGTTATTTAAATATGAATTTCTTTATACAGCAATTAAAAAGTTGTACACAATTTGTTATCATTAACTTCATACCTTATTAACTTATTTTCATTCAGGTGAAAATTGTTTGTCTGAAAAGTTTGGAGAAAAAATACAATATTGTTTGTAACAGTCTTGATGCTGTTACTGATCACAACATAGAGGTCTTATATGTTTGCACGTATGATTGGTGTCCCTGAGTGATATTTCAGACCCCTGGAACTGATTTCTATTTTTAATTTGCCAGCTTTATAATTTACCAACAGACGATATAAACGTGCGTCTCCCCCACGAGGCGTAACTATCGATTTTCATTTACCGTTTCACTTTTTACAGGATTGAAGACGACGCGTGAACTGTGTCTAAAAGAATGATTGTACGCTTCTCAGGTGATGTATGACCTCACCACGTGATAGTGAATGTGTTTTGTTTTGCCACCACCGCTGACGACGTGATCATAACATTTATAATTTCGATATGGTGTACGACAAATCTGTACACACACGCAATACACACAAGAAAATATATACAAATTCACACAAAAATGGGCAGAAAGTCTCCTGCATTACGAAGACTGAATATTAATACCTGCAATAAAAGCTTACCCAAGGCGCTCTTGCATGAAGCGCGAAATTCACGACTATGTAACCTGTGTTATTGTGTTAACTCAGGGTCATGCATCAGCGCTGCCTCCAGGGGCCCATGGCAACCCAGGTAGTAATTTCCTCTTATTTTTATTCTCTTTTCGTTTTTCTTTCTTACTTCTCTCTTCTTAGTCTAGACTTTTACTTGATTTTTGTTCTCCGCTTTAGCTCCCCATTCTCATTTTCTATTGCTTATTCCTATTCTCTTATTAAGTTAATCATGTTTATCATCACCATCGTTATCCGTTTTTCTACCTCATATACGCTTACCTTTTTATCCTTTTCCTATTCCTTGCCTTTATTCTTTATCGTGTTCTTAATGTCCCCGAGTAAGGTGAGGGGTGAGGCGATAGGGGATGGTCAGGGTGAGGGGGTCAGGGTGAGGGGGTAGGGGAGGTGAGGCGGTGAGGTATATTGCGTCACTCACTGTTATGAAAGAGGGAAGTAGTAGAAGAAGAGGAGAAGTGGTGGAAGGGGAACAGTGAATCAACTTCTATACTTTGAGAGATTTACAAAACCATTTTTACTAGGTCATCAAAATAACGATCGTTTCATGACGTGGTAAATATCTGTCGTGAGTCATATATTTATTTTTATTTTATTTCCGTGTATTAGAGTTGAGTTTGCCGGATTTCTTTCATTTTTTTTCCCAGGTCGACTGTTACTGAGGGGGGAAAATACGGGTCAAGTTCACTGTTGTGTAATTGTCCTGTAAATAGAAAAAATATATATATTATTTTTTGTTCGGTGAAGCTAAAGTTGGCGGAGTAATAACGTTTCTTTTTACTGATATGATTATTGTCCCACGTTAACACACACACACACACACACACACACACACACACACATCTAAGTTATTATATGTCTTATTTATGTCACTTATGTCACTTGTATATTATTTGTAACTCGTAACCCATTCCCCAAATATGTAACTGTATATTTTCAGCCTTCTGGCTGCCAAGCTCTTTCAATAAGCCGTTAATTATTATTATTATTATTATTACACACACTCGACAAAATCAGACTAAAACGCACTAGTTTTTCGGCTTTACAAATATATATAATCACAGTAGACAAAATAATGGTATTACACAGAAACATTAACATTTTCTAATATATATTGGATAAAAGTATATATACTGTATAAATGTATATAAATATTAGATTATATTTCTTAGTTATGATTGGTCAAGAGTTCTTACTGACTTAGTGTATATTATAATCTTGTTGTTAATGGCTGTTGACTTGATCAGAAGAACATTAAAAGAGAAAGTCATATATTAACACAAACAAACAAACACACAAACAAACACACGAACAAACACACGAACGAACAAACACACGAACGAACAAACACACGAACAAACAAACACACGAACAAACAAACACTGACACTGCTACTTCAGAAAACATGAATATCAAGGTAACACAACTGCGGCTCAAGGTAAGGCCAGGATATCAAGGTAATTCAACTGCGGAACTGCGGCTCAAGGTAAGGCCAGAGTTTACCTGCGGCTCAAGGTAAGGTTAGGAGATTATGGTAACAAAACTGCGGCTCAAGGTAAGACCAGGAGATCAAGGTAACAACTGCGGCTCAGGGCAAGGCCAGACTTTACCTGCGGCTCAAGGCAAGACCAGACTTTACCTGCAACTCAAGGTAAGGCCAGACTTTATCTGCAGCTCAAGGTAATGCCAGACTTTACCCGCGGCTCAAGGAAAGACCAGAGTTAAGAGTGAATAAGACTTAAGAGGTTAACACAATATACAAAGTTCATTTTAACTCTTACGTAATTTGTTAAGGTAAAGTAGGCGACGTTAACTAAGTTGGTTAGAGTGTGGGAAGAGTCAAGTTACTGGGGTCATTATGGTTCAAATTTCATCTCCAGGGACCAGTTGACTGTACAGTATATTTAGTGTTTGTTTTTGTCTTGGCCATCTTGTATACCGGTGGCCATCTTGTATACCATAAACCTGTGACCTAAAACTGACCAACTATCTTAAGTAACGGAGGTCAACTGTCTAAGTAACGGAGGTCAACTGTCTTAAGTAACGGAGGTCAACTGTCTTAAGTAACACAGGAACAACAAGTAACAACAACAATAACCTTAAGTAACACAGGAACAACAACAACCTCAAGTAACACAGGAACAACAACAAACATAAATAACAAAGGAACAACAACAACATCAAGTAACACAGGAACAACAGCAACCTCAAGTAACACAATAACAACAAGTAACAAAACAACAACAAACATAAGTAACAGAGGAACAACAACATCAAGTAACACAGGAACAACAACAAATAACACAGGAACAACAACAACCTCAAGTAACACAGGAACAACAACAAATAACACAGGAACAACAACAACCTCAAGCAACACAGGAACAACAAATAACATAGGAACAATAAGTAACAATTACAACAACAACATGTAATGATTGTTTATCAGACCATAGCATACAGCCCAGAGAAGAACAACACATATCCCAGTAAGAAGGTGCCCAGGTGGTAACCCACATAGGTTGGCACTCCCTACAGTGACAGTAACACCTGACCCAGGAGAGCTGACGGCCACAGTACTTGAGTTAACCCTGGGATATGACGGTGTTACAGCCACACCTGGGCAAACACAGCTGTCCAGACCTGACCCAAGAGAGATCAGTCACATTGACCCAGAGTTCTCACTGCCAAGCGATTAGCTTAACCCTGCGAGATGACCGTGTGACTCAAGA
This sequence comes from Homarus americanus, assembly GCF_018991925.1. Taxonomy (NCBI): domain Eukaryota; kingdom Metazoa; phylum Arthropoda; class Malacostraca; order Decapoda; family Nephropidae; genus Homarus; species Homarus americanus. The sequence continues at coordinate 1,339,853 of NW_024712913.1, forward strand.
AGCAACCCCTCCAGCCAGTACACCTGTCTTGACACACCCAGTGTTTGGGAGAGGTCACCTGCCGGGTGGTGACCGCCAATATATAGGCCCTGCAGCTCCCTCCTCGGGAGCTTTCACATCCAGGGTCAGTTAACATTCGGAGCATCATGGTAACAGGGAGGAGGCCGACAGCTCCTCCCCAGAGAGAGACTTCCCTCCCCAGGACCGCGTCTCCAACTAGCAGAGTCTCCCAAAGGAGACATAGTCCAGCAGCACCCGCTGGGCCTCCCTCAGGTCACACGTGAGTCATTGTCAGAGCGATCCATGGGGTGAGTTACTTACGGTGGGAAGTGTATCCATTTCATGTTTATGTCCGGTGAGTCAGTGTCTAGTAACGTAAATATAATGTTCTAGTAACGTAACTATTATGTGCTATTAATGTGTCTGTGTCATTGAGTTAATTAATAAATAGTTGTATTGAAAGCGGTGTTTAGAAAGATCCCCTCCTACGAATATAACATACAGCTAAATAACTAACCGGCCACGATACCAAACTTCCTCACTTTACATTCCTTCAACTAAATATTCTACCTAAATGTATATCTTCTATACGAGTTTTATCTATTATAAACAAGTAACAACAACAACCTCAAGTAACACAGGAACAACAAGTAACAACAACCTCAAGCAATACATGAGCAACAAGTACCTCAAGTAACACAGGAACAACAACAAGTAACAACAACAACCTCAAGTAATACAGGAACAACAACTACCTCAAGTAACACAGGAACAACAACAAGTAACAACAACCTCAAGGAACACAGGAACAACAAATAACACAGGAACAACAACAACCACCTCAGGTAGTACAGGAACAACAATATCAAGTAACACAGGAACAACAAGTAGTACAGGAACAGCAACATCAAGTAACACAGGAAAAACAAGTAACAACCTCTTCACCTCTGACTCAGGCTAGGTCGCCCCAGTAACTCAGCCAATGTTGAACTTAACAATTCGTTTTCTTGATATTTGTCCAAAAGTTTTCAATGACTGTCGAGAAACTCCGGAACGTTAAACAACACTATTTTATCTCTTGTTTAGTTGACGTGATGAGAGAGAGATACAACAGTTCACATTGATTTTTTTCCCATTAATGATGTGTCAATGACGTGGTAAAAATAAATTACATATACGAGTTTTATACCACACACACACACACACACACACACACACACACACACACACACACACACACACACACACACACACACACACACACACACACACACTTCATTCTTGTCAACAAATAAGATATAAATATCATCTTATAATCACATTGTCCTTATTACATTATTAACTACTGTACTACTCCACAAACTACGATCATCGTGTCGTAGTTTATGAGACATCCTTAAGGTCTAATACATCTTATACATGAACACTTCACGTTAGAAAAGGTTAATTATATCTTCTCCTTACGTTTATTAACCTCTCGTCTCAGTGGACATTCATCTGAGACAAGGGTTAAAAAAATGTGTAACAAAAATCTGATAATGTCGGTAACAAACTAACCAAGACATCGTAATGGTCTAAGTCAAGTTGTTATTTTTATTACCTTAACTAATTCTTGTTATTTTTACACCAAGGAAGGAAAAATATATATAAAGTTTACTCTTGTTAAGGTTTGTTTAGAGATAAAAAAAACCAAAATTACCACCAGCTGCATATCAAACACCGCCAAGAGTTGCATAAACACATACATTATATATTTTTTTTTATTCTGTTAAGTTAATCCACCTCGTGATATAACTTAAACACAAAGTATCAAGTAAAAATTACGTAAACTAACACACACACACACACACACACACACACACACACACACACACACACACCTCTGGCAGTGGACGTTAAAGCAGTCACAGTAAATAGAAAATAAAAGTACACTGTAATAAGAAGAACCTCCTCCACAATCACTAAGACACACAAGATCAAAACAAGCCGTTCGTATAACACCCCGAGGCTGCGTATCCTTGACCAATCCAGATCCGCATTAAATATACATCATAGACGAACGCGGGGGGCCATGATGAGACACACAGCCTGGCCCATGTTTGCCCAGTGCGCGGCGCTCTTCATCTGCCTGGCGGATGTTTGCCTCCACCCTTCCTCTACCTCTTCCCTCACAACTTGTGGAGCAAAAGAGAGAGAGAGAGAGAGAGAGAGAGAGAGAGAGAGAGAGAGAGAGAGAGTCTTGAGTTTAAGATAAAGGTAAGTGGTGATACAATGCATGTGTTATCAACTAGTAATAGAGACGGTGGTATTAGATAGAAAAAAAAGCACTTCAAGTTCCGCAACATTCTGATAACAGTAGTGGAAACAATAACAATAATCTAACCAAAATACAATAAAACATATGATATATCCAAAATAACAGCTTCCCAGGGATAAAAACATCCCAGGGATAACAGCATCCCAGAGATAACAGCATCCCAGAGATAACATCATCCCAGAGATAACAGCATCTCAGATATAACAGCATCCCAGAGATAACAGCATCCCAGATATAACAGCATCCCAGAGATAACAGCATCCCAGAGATAACAGCATCTCAGATATAACAGCATCCCAGAGATAACAGCATCCCAGATATAACAGCATCCCAGAGATAACAGCATCCCAGAGATAACAGCATCCCAGAGATAACAGCATCCCAGAAATAACAGCATCCCAGAAATAACAGCATTACAGAAACGAAAAAAAAAGTGAAAGTGGGTCCCACAGGCATGACCGTCTGTTAGGGGCAGTGTGGATACAGCACACTGTATACTAAGCCTTCGGTACACAAGGAGGCAGCATGGCCGGTACTGATCTCACTGCCCCCAAGTTATAAAGCTGGGTGAACTGGAAGTGCCTGGAGATCAAACCACCGATCCATGGAACAGGATGCGAGCGCTGTATCCACTCGACCACCACATTCCCATTCCAGAAAAAACATCCTAAAAATAACACCAACGTAACATAACAACAATAACAAGAAAAGTAACTGCAATAACATTATCAATAAAGACAATAAAGTTAGCAGAGTTCCCACAATATATCAGATAGAAAATTTCCTGACCCATTTCTCATTTTCTCCAGCACTTAACCTGATCTATAGGGCCTCCACCATCCCCTTGAAGCCATAGTAAAGTAATAATTGTTTGCCTGTTCACTGTTAATCTCTTATACACTTCCTCCACCACCCGAGAGAACACAGGGAAAGTGAGTTGGGTTGGGTTGGGTTGGGTTGGGTTGGGTTGGGTTGGGTTGGGTTGGGTTGGGTTGATTTGGGTTGGAGTTGGGTGGGCTGTTGGGTTGGGTTGGGCTGGGTTGGGCTGGGTTGGGTTGGGTTGGGTTGGGTTGGGTTGGGTTGGGTTGGGCTGGGCTGGCCTGGGTTGGGTTGGGTTACAAAGCCTTAAAAGGAAAGCAAGAACTATTAATAAAAGACCTACCACATCCTTATTAGTTCAGTACACTACAGATTAACATTGATTGAAAGCATAATTAAATTAAAAATATGATATGCTTAAGTTTTGCATGGAGCAAGATAAGCTGGAACCATGTAAGGACACAGGAATCTTCACTAAGCTCATAGAACGGGGTGAAGAAGACGCCTCTGAGATACACGCTTCAAGCTGGCCATGAGTCTGCCATAATTATACTACATATCCTAACATTTTATGACAATGGTTAAATACTCTTAGAGGCTGATGACTTCTTGGGCAAACAAAGATCCTGATCAGACCAAACACAGACTTTCAATACAGATAAATGCAGTAAATGTGGATACCAAAACCTCATGACTAGATAATTTGAGTACAACACCATCACGTAGTGCAAATACCCAGTAGACAGCTCTGTAGGCAACGAACGCCACCATCATTCAATGTTCTGCCAATTAGTGTACCGGTGAAAAAAAAATGAGACCGAGATTATATGATGAATGTATGAAAAAAATAATAATAATTCGTGAAATTAATGAATGAATACAAATTATTAATGACATACTACAGTACACAGGTGGAAGACTACCATAGCCATACACTCGAGCGATCTTACATTACCACAACAAGTGATAAAAGACGATATTTGTTTACTTTTTTCCTGACGAGTAGAAATATCGAGAAAGTGTAAAACCTGAAACGTGACTCTTGACATAAACACGCCAGATGGAACTTTACTAAGGTCAAACACAGAGGCATTACATCTGGGTCAAGAACGAAGATTTTCAACACCAACGAAGAAGCAGAGAAAGAAGAGGAGGAGGAGATGAAGAAATGTGAAGAAGATGAGACACAAGACGAATAATCTACATCCTCATTTCCATTTTTTCTCCTTATTCTTTCACATTTCCTTTCCATTTAACTTCCCCTTCCGTTTCATATATCTTCAGCATCTTTTCCTTCTCATTTTTTCTCTTATTTTTTCCTTCATCCTCCTTTCTTCGTCTATACTAATAGACAACTCCTTTTCCTCGTCACAAGGACTGACAAATTCAAAGGAGAAAAAAAAGACCTATTAAATGGACAATTACTGAATATTTAAAAGCAAAGTTTTATTTTTCTCTCATCTTTCTGTCTGTGTGTGAAGGTACAGTTGGGGACATTTCCGACTAGTACACTCAGCGTTCTCAATCCATTCTTTCCGTGAGGTGTGAACCCAGAGAGTATCGGAGCGTGAATCCGAAGCCTCTAAGTTACTGGGTGAGACGTGAGTACACACACAGTAGCCTGGGACCACAATGATATAATGACTCATTACACCTGTCCAGCAACGTTTACATGGAATAACTGATGTATTTATGGGGCTTTTAACATTAGGTGAATAATACTTGTCCTGCAAGTGCACAATGAGCTAAACAGTTGGTTACACAGTATAGATCTACAACTTTATTCTCAAGCAAAGTGTAGGAGACGTTAGTATAGTGCTAGGCTTTATGGTGTTGTGTGGTGTGGTGTGGTGCCTCGGATTCTGAGACCAAGTCCATAGTCTGGCCAGCCGCATTTCTGTCAAATCACCGAATTTTCTGCCCTGTACCTAATATCCCTCACGTGATGGGAGAAGCATCATCTCTGACCATTACACACATATTTAAACCATTGATATGATGTCGTATATTACTGTAACATGGAAATAACGCAGATAAATACCAGTTCTCCTCACGCAAAGGCACGTTTCGTTATGGCTCAGTTTTGGCCCAAAGTTGAGTGAAGAGTATGACTTATGACCACCCACTAAAACAGACAGGATGCAATGTTTTATCAGTTTATCTCAATGACACTACAGCCAATATAAAGTATCAGAATTCAAAGATCGAGTATTTCTTAACACAGTAGTATGGCGGTACACTTCTCCCCTATCCAGCGTTGTAACTGCACAAGTAATTCCTTAACCCTCTCTCATCCCTCTTATCTAGCCCTCGAAACACCATACCCATCCTCGTCATCCCCCGGTCCACCTCCCCCCTCACTCGTGAATGCTTCGGATTCATGAGTCGATACTCCTGGGCTTCACAACTAACGGAGAGGGTGGAATGACAATGCTAAGAGTACGAGTTAAAATGTCCTCAACTGTACAGTATGTATGTATGTATGTATGTATGTATGTATGTATGTATGTATGTGCAGAAAGGAAGGATGGATGAATGAATAAGGGTGACAGGGCTGAGGAAGCAAGCAAGATTTCATAATAGTTGTTAAATACTTGTTAACCAATGCTCTTAGGACAACGTAATAATAATAATGAAAATAAATCACAGAATCACCATAACACTGATTTTTTTTTTCATTATGTGGAATAAATCAATAAAATTAAGTATAACAATGGACCACTAATCGTACACCAGACGAACAAATATACCAACTGTATCCTGTCAGTGATGCAGTGAGTAAGTTAGTATTCATAGACCTGAGTGAAGAAGCTGAGAAAATGTTAAAGTATAAATGTAAACAAACTAGTCCTTCTATACCTCCCCCCACATCTATCCCTCCCTATTCCATCCTCTCATTCTTTCTTTTATCTCCTTTATCCTGTCTCTTTCTCCGTCTCCCCACCACCTTTATTCTTCCCGACCTAATCTCCTCCCTCCCTCCCTTCTCTCTCTCACGACCCCTCTTCTCTCTCTTTCACTATTCTCTTCTCCTTTCTCTCCTCCCCTCATTCTCTCTACCCCTATCCACCCCCCTCCACACTCTCCTTAACCCTCACATCTCCTCCTCTCTCACCCCTACCCCTGTATAGGACGATCAGGGAGGCAGATGAAGGCATTCAGCTGATGAAAAGTTTCGCGTCTGTGCAATTTACATATGAAATGTGCCGCGCCTCCGCCTGCTGCTGCAGGAAAAGTTAAACAGGGCCGCAAGTTCGTGTGTGTGTGTGAGTGTGTGAGTGTGTGTGTGTGTGTGTGTGTCTTGATATGTATGTATGTATGTATGTATGTATGTATGTATGTATGTATGTGTGTGTGTGTGTGTGTGTGTATGTTTATTTTTAAATGCATAGTGCCTATATTTATTCAAGTCATATTCATAACGATGTATGCAAACTCACACACACACACACTACAATCAACTTGAAGGTTTTATTTTATGTATAATTATGTATATATTACTGTGGTCAAAATGGCGTCTAAATGTTCAGAGACTTGACCGTAGCTTGAGGTGTGTGTGTGTGGTTAAATGCCCCCTACCATCCCTGCCACAGCTGGGTAGATACCATCCTGCCACAGCTGGTAGAGTCCCCTACCATCCCTGCACAGGTAGATACCATCCCTGCCACAGCTGGGTAGATGCCCCCCTACCATCCTGCAGTGATGGGGCCCATTCATCCTGCCACAGCTGGGCAGATGTATCCCTATCCTCCCGGCTGGGTAGATGGCCCCACCATCCTGCCACAGCTGGTGCAGATCTCCATCCTGCCACAACTGGTAGATGCCCCTACCAGCCACACACAGCTGGTGATGGCCCCCACCATCCCTGCCACAGCTGGGTAAATGCTGTCCTGCCTAGATTCACACCAACCTGCCACAGCTGGGTAGATGGCCCTATCCTCCCTGCCACTGGATGCATCCCTGCATCCCTGCCACAGCTGGGTGGTCATTCCATCCTGCAGCCTGGTGGGTCATTGCAATCCCTGCCACAGCTGGTGGTGTACCATCCCTGCCACAGCTGGGCAGATGCCCCCTTCCATCCCTGCCACAGCTGGTGGATGGCCCCCTACCATCCTAGCCACAGTTGGTGCCCCCTCCATCCCCACAGCTGGTGGATAGCCCCATCCCTGCAGCTGGGTAGATGTTCTCATCCTGCCACAGCTGGGTGAGATGGCCCCCACCATCCTGCAGCCTGGTGAATGCCCCCTACCATCCCTGCTACAGCGGGTGGATGCCCTACCAACCCACACAGCTGGGTGGTGGCCCCCTACCATCCTGCCACAGTGGAGTGATGCCTGTCCTGCCACAACTGGGATGCTACCACCCTGCGGCGATGGGTACACTACCATCCCTGCCACAGCTGGGTAGATGGCCCCTCCATCCCTGCCACAGCTGGGTAGATGGCCCCCCTACCATCCCTGCCACAGCTGGGTAGATATTCCATCCCTGCCACAGCTGGGTAGATGGCTCCTACCATCCCTGCCACAGCTGGTGAGTGCCCCCTACCAACCTGCTGGCTGGTGAATCATTCTCATCCTGCCACAGCTGGGTAGATGGCCCTTCATCCCTGCACATCGGTAGATGCCCCTACCATCCCTCACAGCTGGGTATTCTGCATCCCTGCCACAACTGGGTAGATGCCCCCTATCAACCCTGCCACAGCTGGTGAATGCTCCCCAACCCTGCCAGCCTCCTGCTTTTCACCATTCCAAGTGTTCAATAGAGTCAGGCCCGTTTAATAGAGGCAGGTCTGGGGTCCCTGACAGTGGCCTGTGCCTACAGCCCTCAATAAGAGGTCATATTTCCTCCATAACGCCATAGAGGAGAAGGAGGAGGAGGAAGAGGAGGGGAAGAGGAGGAAGGGGAGGGAGGAGGAAAGAAGGAGGGGGAAGGAAGGGTAGGAGGAGGAGGGAAAATAATGACAGATTGTTAAGCATGCTGGAGAGGTTCCGATGAGAGTTAAAAGATAAAATTATTAAAACTAATATTATTGACGTTTTAATAATTCTTAACAACAACAACAAAATTAACATCAGTAGAAATAATAGCAAAAACTCTGACAATAACAAGAACATTAGTAAAAATAATAACATTAATATCGGGGCCCACTCTTAATAGACCTAACCTAACCATGAAGATTGGGGCCCAGTCCTAATAGGCCCCAACCTACACGAAGGTGGGGCCCACTCCTAATAGACCCTAACCTAACCCTGCAGATGGGGCCCTCTAATAGACCCCTAACACAACCATGAGGATGGGGCCCACTCCTAATAGACCTAACCTAACCATGAAGTTGAGGGCCCACTCTATGGACCCTAACCTAACCATGAATTGGGGCCCCTCTATGAACTCTTTAACCATGAAAGATTCACTCAGGCCCCAACCTAACCATAATTGGGGCCCAGTCCCTATAGCCTAACCTAACCATGAAGGTGAGGCCCCCTCTCATGGGCCCCAACCCTAACCATAAAGTGGGGCCCCACTCTAATAGACCTAACCTAACCATGAGGTGAGGCACTCTAATAGGCCCTAACCTAACATGGTGGGGCCTCTATGACCCTAACCTAACAATGAAGATGGGGCCCCACTCGTAACCCTAACTAACCATAAGTGGGCCCACTCATAGCCCTAACCCAACCATGAGGGCCTCTAACAGCTAACCTTAACATGAAGTTGGGGCCCAGTCCTATAGGCTAACTAACCATGAAGATTGGGGCCATGGCCCCATCTAACCTAACACCACACATTTCACTCTCTCATTGACGAAGGAGGTTTTTCCACCCCCAGCCAGCAGGAGAACTGTCGAGCAGGTTCCTCTCTCTCCTCCGGTAGCAGTTAGTGGCGCCCCCTAGTGACGACGTGTTGCTCCTTGTTTAGTCAGGGTTTATAAGCGTTTACTGGGATTACCGGGAGGGAGGGTGGAGGAAGAACGGAAGGAAGGGAGGAAGGGAGGAGAAGAGGGAGAGGTGAAGGGGAGATGGGAAGAGGGAGGGAGGGTGGGGTGAGGGAAATGAGGGAAGGAAGAAGGAAGGAGAGAGGGAGGGAAGGAAGGGTAAAGGGAGGGAAAATGGGAGGGGAGGATGGGGAGGAGGGGGAAGGGGAGGGAAGGATGAGAGGGAGGGAGGATGGAAGAGTGATGGAATGAGGTAGAGATGGAAGAAGGAGGATGAAAGGAAGGAGGGAAAAGGTGGAGGGTGAGGAGAGAGAGATAAGGGAGAAAGGCTGGGGAGGGAAGGGATAGGAGGGATGGGATGTGGAAGGATAGGTAGGAGAGACGTGAAAGTAAGAGGAGGAAGAATGGAGAGGGAAAGGGAAGGGTGTGAGGGAGGTGAGAGGAAGATAATGATGATAGTAGGGTAAGAAAGAGAAAAGGACAGGTAGGAAGAGAGAGAGAGAGAGAGAGAGAGAGAGAGACTACACTTCCCCACAACACAACACTTCCCCACACACTTCCCCCCACACTTCCCCACAACCTTACCACAATATAATAAAACTCCTCTACTAATGCTTCACTTAACAACGCGAGGGAGCAGAAAAAAATATACTTAACATATCCTACTCAATACTCCCTCAGGACAGCTTCCTCCTCCAGGCGAAGAAAATCAACTCGTTCTTGCAAGAAAATCCGACCGTGCGGTAAATTCACGCCCCAAGCCTGCCACCAGAACACACACACACACACACACACACACACACACACACACACACACACACACACACCTATATGAATATCCCCCAGCCTATACCTGCTTCTGTGTACGATACCTTGAGATGGTTATTTACGATATCTTAAGCCCTGTCAGTGCGATAATTTAATGTTTTTTTTAGTATGATAATTAGACCGCCTTTTAGTACGATAGTTTAACTCTTTAAGTATGATAATTTGACCCTATTTTAGTAATGATAATTTAACGCCTTCAGAAAGATAATTTAATTCCTTCAGTACGATAACTTTACCCATGAGTACGATAACTTAACCCATGAGTACGATAACTTAACCCATGAGTACGATAACTTAACCCATGAGTACGATAACTCAACCCATGAGTACGATAACTTAATTACTTTTTCTTCCCCCTTCTCTTGTCTCACGTTCTTCCTCCTTTCCCTCTTCCTACAACCTCTTACTTTTTACCTCCTACCCTTCCACTCCTTACCCCTCCCACTTCCTCCCTTACTTATCCCTCCTTCATTCCTTCTCAATTTTCTCTCTTCCTCCCTCTATCTGTTCCTTCTCTCCCACTTACCCCTTCTCCTATCCACTGATTTCTATTTAACCATCGTCAGCCTTTTCTCTTTCGTTCTCTTTCTACCTCCATATCCTCTCTCCCCCTCTTTCTCTCTCCTTCTTTTTCTTCCCTCCCTCCCTCTCTCCCCCCCCATCTCCTCCTTCCGTCTTCCTCATCCCTTCTCCTCTTCCTCTAACCCTCCGCTCCCTTCTCACCCCCTCCTCCCCCACCTTCTCCCCTTCCTCCTCATCCCCACCCCTCTCTCCTCCTCCCTGCCCCTCAATCTTTCACTTCCTTCCCCACCTCCCACTCCCCCTCCTCCTCATCCTCTCTCTCCTCACCCCTCCTCTCCCTCTTCTCACCTCCTCCTCCCCCTCTTTCCCTTCCTCCTCCCCTCCTCCTCCTGGACTATATCAGCCGCTCAGGTTTGCTTTGTCAACAAATACGGAGGAGTGAGAATATCTTAATGCAGGAGATGAGTTTTATAAGTATCCTTCAGAAGCACGAGAGAGAGAGAGAGAGAGAGAGAGAGAGAGAGAGAGAAAGAGAGAGAGAGAGAGAGAGCCAACCTACACTATGCCCCCAAAAGATATGAGACTATGTTATACAAAGGATACAACCCCCACGCCCCCGCCCACCCTGCAAGGACATTATACAAGGAGGAACAGGTTAGTGGCCTTACTGACTTTTATAGAGGTTCAGTGTAAAGAGTTCTTATATGTTTTAGGGGTGGGGGGTTTTGGTGGAGGTGTTGGGGGGTAGGGGCAGTAGGTGGTAGGTAGGGGTGGTGGGGAGAAGATGAGAGGTTGTTGTGGGGGAGGTGGGGAAAGGTTGGTGGGGAGTTGATGGAGGGAGAGGAGGTGGATATGGTTCCTCCCCCAAATCCCCTTACAGTATCTCCCATCTCTCCCACATGTCTCCCATCTCTCTCCCACATGTCTCCCATCATCTCCCACAGCGTCTCCATCATCCCCACAGCATCTCCTCCAACCATCTCCTGTGCATCTCCCTACAGCGTCTCCTCCAACCATCTCCCCACAGCACTCCCATGCTCCCCTCCAACCATCTCCTCCTACAGTATCTCCCACAGGGTCTCCTCCAACCATCTCCTCACAGCATCTCCTACAGCATCTCTACAGCGTCTCCTCCAGCCATCTCCCACAGCATTCCCACAGTATCTCCTACAGGGTCTCCTCCAACCATCTCCTGCAGTATCTCCTACAGCCATCTCCTCCAACCATCTCCCCACAGTATTCCCTACAGCGTCTCCTCCAACCATCTTCTACAGTATCTCCACAGCCATCTCTCCAACCATCTCCTACAATATTCCCCACAGCCATCTCTCCAACCATCTCCCTACAGTATCTCCTACAGCGTCTCCTCCAGCCATCTCCTCTTCAGTAAATGTAAATCAGATCACTGAATATGAATCTTGGGGTGTCCAGGACTCTCCACCAAAAAGGTTCAGCCATCGATCTCCTCCTTGGCTGATGGCCGGATGTGGAGGGATCGACTCGCGTCTCTCTTCTGATATGTGAGGAGAAGAATCCGTCTCTTTGATTCACGAACGACTCAAGCGGTTGCAGTCTTCTAGGGGTGGGGTGGTGGTGGTGATGATGGGGGAGGAGGAGGTATGAAGTAAATCTTGTTTGTGTGTGTGTGTGTGTGTTTAGTTAGGTTAGGTTAGGTTAGGTTAGGAGGTAGAAGAGGATGGTATCAATGAGAAATAAAGGGTGGAAAAAATATATGTAACTTTTTCTTGACGTTTGTACAGTAGACGGCAAACGCTATTTATTCTAAGTAAACACTTACGGAATTTTCCCACTACCACTCACGCCACTCCTTCCCTCCTTCACTACCACCCACGCCTCCCCTCCTCCTTCCACTCACCACCCACGCTCTCCCCTCCTCCTTCACCACACCCACGCCTCCTCCTCCTTCACTACCACCCACGCCACCTTCCTCCTCACTACCACCCACTGCCTCCTCCTCCTTCACTACCACCCACGCCTTCTCAGCAGTAGGGAGAAGTGAGCAAACATCAGGCTGTCATCAGGTATTCAAACAGCTTCTTTCTTACACACGCCTCCACCCTACCTCCCTACATGGTGTGCCCTTGCCCCCCCCTGCGGCATACTCACACACGCCTCATCCACGCCTACAACCTCTCATGAAGCCTATACAACAATCCCACAACCCTTCATAACCTTTCACCTCACCCCCCCACCATCACCCCCATGGCCACACACCCCTCACCTCCTCCTGTGGCTACACACACCCCCACCCTCCCCCCCGTGGCACACACCTCACCCTCCTCCCAGTGGCCACACACCCCCACCCTCCCTCCTGTGGCCACACTCCCCTCACCCTCCCTCCTGCGGCCACACACCTCACCCTCCCTGCGGCTACACACCCCACACCTCCTCCTGGCTACACACCCTCACCCTCCTCCTGCGGCTACACACTCCCTCACCCTCCTCCTGCGGCTACTACACACACACCCTCTGCAAAACTCGTCACCATAACACGACACTGATTTAATTCTGGTTCCACACTATTTCAGGGTCATACAGACAGACATGTAGATAAAGCACTCAAGGTACACATTAGACGCATGTAGGAGACGCATTGGACGCATAGAGGAGACGCACATAGGAGATAAACACTAGACCCATGTAGGAGACGCACACTAGACCCACATCGGACGCACATAGGAGACACACTAGACGTACATAGGAGACACACCAGACCCATGTAGGAGACGCACACAAGACGCACATAGGACACACACTAGACGTACATAGAAGACGCACACTAGACGCACATAGGAGACACACCAGACTCATGTAGGAGACGCACACTAGATGCACATAGGAGACACACACAAGACGTACATAGGAGACGCACACTAGACGCACATAGGAGACGCACCAGACCCATGTAGGAGATACATACTCGACAACATACAAGTCTCCAAGTATAAGAATCATAGATGTATCTTATGTGTTTTTAGTAGAGACACATTGGATGGGCAAGACTCATGACACATATGAATCTATTTTCACCTGTCAAAAACACTCCATCATCATCATATCATTATCATCATCATTAACATCATCTTCATATTCACCATTCTCTTCTCCCCTTCTCCCACTCTCCCTTTCTTCTTTTCCCACCTCTCCTTCCCTCCCACTCCCCCCCCCTCCTTCATCTCTCTCTCTTTCCTTCCCACTTTTTCCAGCCTTCCTCCCCCTCTCTCCAACCCTCCTTCCCCTCTCTCCAACCCTCCTCTTTCTCTCCCTCCCTCCTCCCCAATTTCCTTCCTTCTCACAAACACAGATCCTTAAAGAAAAATATTTGCGTCTCTGATATATTCACAAATAAAGCCACTGGCAGCCATCCCCCTGTTCATTGAGTAAAGCAGCGTCCACTCAATAAAATACTACCGTCACAAACCCTTAATTCATCTATAGTCTCGAGGTACAAGAGGGACGTATACCACAGGGGGTGTGTCTCAGGCAAACTTGGCTCTTATAGACTGGGACAGGAAGGGTGGAACTCGCGGTCTTTATCAGCCTGAGGGGGAGAATAAAGTTTGGAAAGTCGCTCGTATAAAGTTGCGCGATGTGTCAAACGTCAGTGAAGACTTGTAAAATATGAAACTATTATGAAACGAGGATTAGAAAAAATATGAAAACTACTACTTTTATAGGAGTATAAATACTTTTATTTTCTCGTATATTTACACTCTTGAAATGCATTATTTGTGTGTGTTTAATAACTGGAGGAACACTGAGGACAATTTCTTCATCTTTGGATTTATTTACAGGATGGACTAAAGCGATCGGTTAGACAATCCTTGAAAAAAAAATTCCTCGGAAATCTTATATTATTTCTTCTGAAGCGAACAATTTAGTGGACCATTTGAAAAGACTCGCTTATGAAGCTTCAGAAACGAATCACTTATTGAGCCTCCTAAAACGAATCACTTATTGAGCCTCCAGAAACGAATCACTTAATGAGCCTCCTAAAACGAATCACTTATTGAAACTCCTGAAAGCAATCACTTATGAAACTCCAGAAAAAAAAATTACTTAAAAATCACCCTTGGTAACAGTCATCATAAGGTTGACGCTTAGGACAAGGCTCCGAGACAAGTCATGTTTCGGACCTATTGATAATTTGTTTGAATCTTAATTAAAGTTCTAATGTATAAACAGAACTTACTGGCACACATAAGAGTCTTAATTAGGTTACTTTCGAGAGATAGGAATTAATTTTCACTATAATATATTAATTAGACAGTTTTCATTTACCCACTTTTTACCGAACCTTCAGTTAATACCTTAATATTTATACATTATTAATTGGTTATTTGTTTATAAATTTAGAAACAACGGTACAGGTAGTGTCTTGAGCTGATAACACTGGTAAGATAGGTAGTGTCTTGAGCTTACAACACTGGTTTGATAGGTAGTGTCTTGAGTAATAATTAAAGGCGTGAAGAAAACGAAGTCAAGAAACTTTCAAAAAGTGTTAAAGAAAACGTAACCACGAGAAGCAAATGAAGAAAATGATCCCTTGTTTAACAGAGCCTAAAGTGACGCAAAAATCAAAGGAAAATGAGTCGATGAATAGACGATAATAAAAGATGGTTCAAAGAAAAGTCAAATAAAATCAGCTTTCGCAAAATAAAAGAAAGTATTGAAGAGAAAACAAACGAGAGAAAACTAGCACGAGAGAAAACATATCTAAGAAATGTGTTGAAGAAAACGGGATTTCATGCAGAAACTCTTCTCTTACGGCGCCAGTAAGCCAAGCCACGACAGGCGACGATCAATATTGGAAAAGTACCACGAACACGACCTCAAAAGTATTTCTTTTTTAATTAGTTACTTTTTATAATGATATTCTACTTCCGGGTAACTTGTGAATATTTATCTGTTTATTTCACTTGTTCTGCGTCACTAAAGTCTCTAAATTAATATAGATTTAGTTGAATAAACACAGAAAATGGAGGAATTACGGAAGACATTTCAGTTACATTGTTGGTAAGCAACCACGAACAGTATAACTAATGCGTCTGTTTATTAATCTATTCATTCCTTTCTTTTTAAATAAGCGACAAGAACCAATGGAACTTCAATTGGTCTCTAATCTATCATAAATGATCGTTAGGTTGAGATAATATTGGTTAGGTTAGGTTAGGTTAGGTTAAATTTAGTCAAGTTAAATTGTTAATCTGATGTATGTTAAATTAGGTGACGTTACGTTAAATTAAGATAAGTTACGTTAAGTTTGGTGACGTTAACTTAGCTTAGGTTATGCTAATTTGGTGAGGTTAAATCAGGTTAGGTTAGGTTAGGTTATTTGCTCAGATTACCTTAGGTTAGGTATGATTAGGTCACATTAGATTAGGTTAAATTAGGTTAGGTTGGGTCTCGTCGTGTCGCTAAGAAAGAGGTAATAACGAAAATAGGGTAGATGAAGAAGGAGGCGAGAGAGAGAGAGAGATATTAATCCATCTGTTGTCAGTGGGGGATGGTTTTGGGATGGGAGGGACGGGATGGGAGGTGGGAGGGGATAGGGACAAGATGAGGGGGGTTGGGAAGGGATAGGGACAAGATGAGGGAAGGGATAGGGACAGATGGGGGAGGGGGGAGAGTTAACGCCATATTTTACTGTACATTTTATGGTCTGGTGACTAAATTTTTTAATATAAAAATAATGTCAACTCCAACGGCATGTTGAGAAACACAAGGGTAAAAACCCAACCAAGTGATATCAAGTGAACGTTAGTAACACAACCCTGGAGGCATGGGAGGGTGGGGGAGGAAGGGGTGATGGGTCAGGGGAGAGAAGAGGGAAGAGATGGGGGAGGGAGTGCTGGGGAGGGAGACAGAGAGAGAGGGGAAAGAGGGGAGATGTATGTTGCAAGACCCCCCCCAAGGCAAACTCTACTTTACGTAA
Organism: Homarus americanus; assembly: GCF_018991925.1. Classification (NCBI taxonomy): domain Eukaryota; kingdom Metazoa; phylum Arthropoda; class Malacostraca; order Decapoda; family Nephropidae; genus Homarus; species Homarus americanus. The sequence continues at coordinate 1,356,227 of NW_024712913.1, forward strand.
TAGCCAGTGACAAACACTACCTGACAGGCTTGACAGAAACATAGCCACAAATAGCCTGAGGTAGTCGTAGGTAATCAACAGATAGGTTGATGTAGCCACCCATCCCCCAAAAAATAGCCAAATAGCCTGGACTAGGAATATGTAGCTTGGGATGGCAGGGAAGGGAGACGTAGCCATATATCGCCTGTAGGTGTTATATATACTCAAATATAAACATATCAAAATAGCCTAGAGTAGTCATATACACCTGTGGATGAGTAAATATAACCTAAAAAAAAAGACCCTGAAATAGTCATAGATAGCCAGAGGTGGGAGGATATTGTCAGAAGTAGCCAAAGACTGTCAACAACTGCCAGAAAGTCAGAAACAGCCACAATTGGTCACGATGGGCTAAAAAAAAAGTCCAAATTATAGCCAATAATAAAAGTAGCTAAGAATAACACACAAGAGGCAGAAAGAAAATGACACACACACACACACACACACACACACACACACAGGAATAAACAAAAATTATAAGAAAAAGAATAAACACCAAGAACGACGTAGCCAAACAAAAATACAAAGGAACTGTTGAAATGGGTACACAGGAAGGAGAGAGAGAGAGAGAGAGAGAGAGAGAGAGAGAGAGAGAGAGAGAGAGAGAGAGAGATACATGACAAGGAAGAGTTTTAATAAGAAATCACAAAATAAAAAACAGAGGAAGATAGATACCAAAACCATTTGTACCACGAGAAGAACTGAAGATCTTCGTGTGTGTGTGTGTGATAATAATAAAATACATAATAATAATAATAATAATAATAATAATAATAATAATAATAATTAACCGTTTATTGAAAAGTTCAGCAGCCAGAAGCTGAAAATATACATTAACAAAAAACTTATTACATACAAAAACATGGTAGGTGGGTCTTTAACAAAAACTTTCATTACAAAAAGGAAAAAGAAAGTGAATTGAGCAAACAAATTATTATACTGTAGTTGATGGTCGGAGCTGATCTCTTTGCCATACTGTGAGGTAACGCAAGCCACGTGGTTCAGTAAGTCGTCCGTAGATGTTGATAATGAAGGACCTCACATGGTCATGGAGAGACCGAGGGTGGGATGGTGTCACAGTACCTCACCTTCTAGGTGGTGTTGTGTTATCCCGCAGTGTGGTGTAAGGCCGACCCATTGTTGTCCCAATGGTGGACTGATTAACACCTCCTGGTCAGAAGATGGTGGTTGGCTCAGGGGTGCTTATTCGCAGGTGGTTCACGGCTCTCACTGGTACTGTCTAGTGCTGAATTCACTGGCCAAACACTGTTCATCACTGTTCAACACTCACCCCACTTCTTCCGAAACGACATTACACTTTTGATTATGTTGATATCCCGGTGGTGAGGATAAGAGATAGTCATGTAACTGAACGAAGTACAATTAT
>NW_024712913.1:1357752-1372419 GCF_018991925.1 Homarus americanus
CACACACTCCTAAAAGAGAATCACACACCCCTAAAAGAGAATCACACACCCCTAAAAGAGAATCACACACCCCTAAAAGAGAATCACACACCCCTAAAAGAGAATCACACACTCCTAAAAGAGAATCACACACTCCTAAAAGAGAATCACACACCCCTAAAAGAGAATCACACACCCCTAAAAGAGAATCACACACCCCTAAAAGAGAATCACACACCCCTGAAAGAGAATCACACACTCCTAAAAAAAACCTCGTGAAAAAAAAGAGAATCAGAGTATTTTGGAGGAGGCTCAGAGAGTCTTCGATCCCCCTTAGATCTCCAGCCTTCTATATCTCTTCATCTCTCAATACCTTACGACAGTAGTATCGACCAGAGACCGGTAACACAAGCCAACCCGAGACAGCCGCTGAGGGACGGTGAAGTCAGTCAGGTTTGTGTTTCGACTGATGTCAGCAAGCTAAGTTAACTGATGTCATGATGTTAAATGATGTCAGGATATTAACTGGTGTCAGGATGTTAACTGATTTCAGGATGTTAATTGATGTCAGGATGTTAAATGATGTTAGGATATAAACTGATGTCAGGATGTTAACTGGTGTTAGGATGTTAAGTGATGTCAGAAAGTTAACTGAGGTGAGGTCATGTTAACTGATATCAGGATGTTAATTGATGTCAGAACGTTAACTATGTCAGCACGTTAACTGGTGTCAGAATTTTAACTAAAGTCAGAGTGTTAGGTTAAGTTAGCTAAACCAGAACCCTTAAATGAAGTCAGCATTTTAACTAAGCTCCCCGTGTTAACTAAGATCAGTATTCTACGTTAACTAAGCTCCCCATGTTAGCTCGGGTCAGTATTCTACGTTAACTAAGCTCCCCGTGTTAACTAAGGTCAGTATTCTACGTTAACTAAGCTCCCCATGTTAACTAAGGTCAGTATTCTACGTTAACTAAGCTCCCCGTGTTAACTAATGTCAGTATTCTACGTTAACTAAGCTCCCCATGTTAACTAATGTCAGTATTCTACGTTAACTAAGCTCCCCATGTTAACTAATGTCAGTAATCTACATTAACTAAGCTCCCCGTGTTAACTAATGTCAGTAATCTACATTAACTAAGCTCCCCGTGTTAACTAGGGTCAGTATTCTACGTTAACTAAGCTCCCCGTGTTAACTAAGGTCAGTATTCTACGTTAACTAAGCTCCCCATGTTAACTAAGGTCAGTATTCTACGTTAACTAAAACATAATATCAACTAAGTGAGAAAAATTACAGTATTCTTAGCGCGTCTTAGTCAACTCCATAAGACGAAGAACTCTGAAACGAGACGAATAAAAATAAATGCTGAATTCATGATTATTTTCGAGCCTTTGAAGTGTTTTAATTAGAGAGCAATTATTTTGGTCTTATTTCTAATTATTACAACAGTTTCCTTTCATTTTCGTTTTTTCTCTTTTATATTTGAAGAGTGTTGGTCTTGTGACGTCAGAACCTCCCTTAACAATCTCTACCAATCACAAAAATTAATCAATGTGGTGAATCAGCTGATGACTGAATGACGTCACAACCTCCACCAATCACAAAATTACTGTGTGGTGAATCAGCTAATGACTCCATGACGTCATAACCCCCCCCCTCCCCGATCACCACCAATCACAAAATTACTGTGTGGTGAATCAACTCTTCATGACGTCACCCCCCCCCCCTACGATCACGACGAATCACAAAGCCACTCAGCCATGACGTCAGAGGCGTCTTGGAGGCCCCATATGCCGAGTGTGGGGAACTAATCAGGAGTCTCCGCAAGTGTTCAAGTCTAAGAGAAACTCCCACAAATTAAAACAGACTTGACTCTCTCCCAAAAACTTGGACTAATTGCTCTACGAAACAATATGGGAAAACTGACTCTACAATATGGAATAATTAAAATATAAAACATAATAGATTGATTGTCGATTTTAAACCAACAAAAATAGAGGGAAATAATAATACTAATAGAATGAAAACGTGGTAGAGATAGATGATGATAAAACAAATATTTACGAAACAATATGAGAAAAATGACTCTACAATCTGAAACACAAATATATAAAGTATTAATTAGTGAGTTAAAGTGAAGAAAATGAGAGAGAATGCAAAAATAGAATAAAGAAATGGGAAAGAAAGATAAATAATGATGATAATAACTGAATGAAAGAGAGAAGTCACTTAACAATATGGAATAGAAACATAGAGGATTGATGGTTGACCTTATGTAAACAAACTGACATAAAGAATTAATATAATGATGTGATGTAATAGTGAAACGGAGATGATGATGATAAGTAGATAAGGTGATGGTGATAATCAGGTGAGGTAACGAGCAGGTAAGATGATTAGCAGGTAAGTGATGGTGATAATCAGGTGAGGTAATGAGCAGGTAAGATGATTAGCAGGTAAGTGATGGTGATAATCAGGTGAGGTAACGAGCAGGTAAGATGATTAGCAGGTAAGTGATGGTGATAATCAGGTGAGGTAATGAGCAGGTAAGATGATTAGCAGGTAAGTGATGGTGATAATCAGGTGAGGTAATGAGCAGGTAAGATGATTATCAGGTAAGTGATGGTGATAAGCAGGGCAGGTAATAAACAGGTAAGGTGATAAGCAGTTAAGGTGAGAGGCCCCCCCCCAATAACCACCTTGATATATGTATGTGTAAAATACTTGGCGTAATAAGCCTAATTATGAAGGGGTTAAATGAGTGATCACCAGTTGGCAAGAGTAATCAGGGCCTAATTAGGAGTGTCTTTGTTTTGCTAATGAATCGGTGGATAGAACACACACCCGCCCTGCCGCTTTCCCACGCCGGGGAGAGCCAGTGAGGGAGGCAGGGAGGGGGGGGAGGTAGGGAGGGGGTAGGGAGGAAGGGAGGGGGGGGTAGGGGAGGGAAGGGTAGGGAAGGAGGGAGGGAGGGGAGGAGGGGAGAGGAGGGGGTGGGGGAGGGAAGGAGGGAGAGGAGGGAGGTAGGGAGGGAAGGAGGGGAGAGAGGGAGGGATGGACGAGGGAGGAAGGGAGGGGAGGGGGAAGGAGGGGGGAGAGAGAGGCAGGGAGGGGGGGTAGGGGAGGGGAAGGAGGGGAGGGAGGAGGGGAGGGAGGGAGGGGAGGGAGGGAGGGAGGGAGGGAGGAGGGGAGAGAGAGAGAGGTAGGAAGGGGTAGGGGAGGAAGGAGGGAGAGAGAAGGAGGAGGGGGTGGAGGAAGGAGGGGAAGAGAGGGGAGAGGTAGGGAGGGAGAGAGGGGAAGGCAGGAAGAGATAAGGATAGGGAGAGAGGGGAAAGAGGGGGAATGGGAGAGGGAGAAGAGACAGGGAGGGAGATGATAAAGGAGAGATGGAGGGAGGAAGGGAGAGAAATAAGGAAGGAACGTGTAAGGAGAGTTAATACAGAAACAGAGAGACACACAGACAAAAGAGGAGGGACAGAGAGACAGAGAGAGAAAGAGAAGGAGAAGACCAAGGGAAGACTATAAAAGAGACTGAAAGACAAAGAGAAACTCAGTAATTCCAAGCAACAGTGAAGTTAAACAACCACAAAGATAATGACAGCCATAATTACAAACAATTACAGCTTAGGCGAACGCATCACAACACACAACAAAGACTCCGCGGGCCAGAGGAATTTAACCAGCTCAAACACACACAATTACACCAGAGCCTCGTGTTCCACCACAAAGTTAATATTTCAGCGACGATGATCACACGCCCCGAAAGATACACACAGGGGAAGGAAGGACCCGATGTGCTATGTTAAGAGGAACGCAATACATAGATGGTGTGTAAGTCCCAATGTTTATTATTCTTTTAACTTAAGTCTCTAATTTAATATGTTATTCTTTTTAACTAATGTTTTTCTGTGGGTTTTAATTTAACATGGTAATATCTTAACCCAAGTCTCTACGGTAGGTTGAGGACGAAACCCTGAACAGAGTGAAGTGAATATTATTTTACTCAGAATTACGTCTATGTTTTGTATGAGAATCAACAGAGAGTAAACAAATATACCGTAATCTTTAATGCTAAGTTGTGATGATCAAAGATAACATACACTACCTCACCAAACTTAACTTAGGTTATACAGTTCATAAGGATGGTTAAGTTAGACTGAATTGGGTTGATGTGGGTTAAGCTGTTGTATTGATCAGCCAAACTTCTCGTTGGTAACCTCAAGCATCACCTGCTATAGCTTAGGCGGAGTTGTGAAGAATTTATCAAGAACTTCATCTGACTTAGATTACAAAAATGTCTTCGTGTTTCAGTTCCGGCCGCCACCTATATTTTACAGACACGAGTTATATGAACAAAAACCGATTAAAAAAACGTGAAACATATTGTCCGCCATTGACACAGCCACACGTCACTCCACACAGGCAAACCAGGAATGTATCTCTCTTAATATATAATTGTTGATGACAAGTGTGTGTGTGAGCTAACAGAGACTACGAGCTCAAAATCTTTTATTGTTGAAGCGCAGTAATACACGTTATCAGTATCAGAGAGGCGCCAACACACGCCATATGAGTCTGTTCGCTCATACTTTGGCCAAAATATTTTATCTTTAAACCCCAAGAAAAATTAGAGTATAGGAGTTGTCAGGTTAAATACAAACCAAGTATGGATAATGTTATACGTTCAGCCCTCGGGTGATGTTGTCGCCATATAAAGTGGCATAGTTAAGTAGTTATATACAGACCCTCAACCAGCCCTCAGCAACAGTGACTTAGAACACTGACTGTGACCCCATGAGTACATTTACAACTGTCTGGCGTTTACATGTGTTGACAAGTTTCTGGTAAATTGACAGACAGACACGCATATGACAGTTGACCACAATAACCCTTAGCCTCAACTGACCAGGTATAAAACACGAAAAGATTAAACTGACGTGCAACAGAAAACGACTTAGTACTGTGTATATAGACAACACCAAACACGATGATAAAAGGTTCATAATGGTAGACCCTGCAGTCGCTCTTGTAGGCAGACGTGGAGATGACGGAACCTCTCAAACAGAAAACATTGTCTACCCTCCCTCACACCTGCCTCGTCCTTCCCCAAAACAAAAAGAGACAGATACAAAGAAAAAGACAGACAGACAGAGACCAATACATATACAAATACTATAGATACGAGTAGATGTGACAGTAGCTGAGACACACCATAAAGATCAAAAGGGAAGTGTTTAAGGAGAGAATTACGCCTATAACGACATACTAAAGCGGTGCATCAAACAGACAAATAAACAGACAGGCAGACAGACAGACAGACAGACAGAACCTTCCCCAGAACAAAACACACTAGTCTACAATCAGACGAAGTAACATACGGCATAACATTGATTCACATGAGTCAGTGCTGTTTCCGCTGCTTCCTTTTCCACTCACACACCCTCTTCTCTCTCTCTCTCTCTCTCTCTCTCACCTGCACCCCTTCTCTCCCTCTTCCAATGTTTACACCTTCCCCCCTCCCCCGCTTCCCCACATGCTCCTTCTCCTCAACATCACATCCACAATCCCTCTCCTGACTTACATCCTCACTCCCTCCCTCTCCCCTCCCCTCTCATCCTCTCTCCCTACAATCCTCACCTCTCACCCTCTCTCCCTACAATCCTCACCTCTCACCCTCTCTCCTCACCTTCCTCCCACTCTGTCCTCAACCACACCTACCCACCCACCCTCCCTCCCTCACGTGTCGGCCAGCAGAGTCCAGCAAGTTGGACAAACAATTACCATTTGCCGCCTGGCTGTGTCTCCCTCACAGCGCCATTAATTATTTTTTTTCTCAGCAAATAACCAGAGGCAATCACCACTACGTCAACTACCTCGCTAATCACCTCCACGCTTAATGATGCAATTGTCCACCACCCCTCCTCCCCCTCCCACCACCGGCAGCACAGGTAGTGGGGTGATCAGACAGCATGGTTAGAGGAAGGACACAGCAGTTATGATTAGCTAAAGTGAAGAGTTACTTGTGTGTCTTGTAGAGCCACTGTGGTAACGAGGAGACGATGACTACTAATAATAACTCACGATAGAAGGGAAACATTGGGGCTCCTGTGTTTCTCTTTTCCTGAGTGGTTTTATCAACGTTTGTGTGTGTGTGTGTGTGAGAGGAGAGAGTGAAGGTTGTCACGTGATGCATTGATTGAGGCTGTATACTGACTGACACTGACACACACACACACACACACACACACACACACACACACACACTTACTTCCACCCAACACATAAAAAAGAACTTCAAAATCCCCCCCCCACCCCCACCCCCAAAAGGTGATAAACACATAAAATAATAAATAAACACCGTGTGTGCCTCTGACTCACCCCCGCTACCTGCTGCCAACACTCGTAATAATGGCACTTAATTTTCTTTTTATCAATTGTTCCATTTTCATCGGGATTTTTATAATAATAGAAATATCGGCCGAACGTAATATAAATCATTTTAGTTTTATTTACGATGAATATATCAATGAAGATACAAGTTTAAATAGTTACACACACACACACACACACACACACACACACACACACACACACACACACACACACACACACACACACACACACACACACACACACACACACACACACACACACACACACACACACACACACACACACACACACACACACACAGGGTCATCAGAGGAAAATTAATATACGCAGAGTCTCAACCATTAGCCATGTGCGTTATGGTGTTAACTCACAATTTGCGTAACCAACTAGCGTATTGCAGCTTACCAACCCACCCATCCACTTTCTTCAACATGCGTAAAATTTCCCTCCCACCTTCCCCCCTCTCCCCTTCCCCTTGCAGCTGTAGCGTGCGTAGGTCGTCCGCGTAATAAGCCCACTACGCCATCCCCAGTAATTATCACGATATGGGGACCCGGAATTAATGTCCAAGATCATGGGGACACGAGTAAAATTATGTCCGGGTTGTCCTGCATCACCCGTGGCAGGTAATTATACTCTGACTTTTTGCACGAACGCGACATGAGACTGGCATTGCAGAGTTTTTATCATTTTTTTTTATTTATGAACGTAACATGGGAGTGGTAGAGCGTTTTTTTTCATGTGAACGTAATATGGGGAATGGTATACTGCATTTACTGTTCTATTTATGAACGTAATATGAGAATGGCATACTGTACCGCGTTCATTTTCTTTCATTTATGGACTTAATAAAGTTACTGTAAACTGTGTGTTGTGTTTTAGTGTGGATGACAGTACTGGAGGTTTACATCGGTGTTCTTCTTTCCTCTTGGTTTACTTTACGGGTTTACAATTCACTCTCCTGTAGACGTAAAGTTAAAGTTCATAACAAAGAATATTGTGTCGCACAGTACTAGGAGAGAACTGTATTGTAGTCACTTTGGTAAATTACGTCAGGTGTTATGTTGTTGCCAGGTTCAGGCTTATTACTTTGTGCTCTCAATTCTGGCCTTTCTGAGTCTCATAACTTGTCTATTAAAGGTAAAGTCTGTGTGAACCTACTTGAGTCTGGTGGTACAGTTGGGGACATTTCCTACTAGTACACACATGTTCTCAATCCATTCTTTCCAGAGAGTTTGAGCGTTAAACCAGTTTCAGGTTACTAGATGGTAATATTGCAGCCCAACATAGCAATGCACCTATTACCTGATCCAGCAACGTTTACATGGAATAACTGATGTATTTATGGACGCTTTTAACGTGGAGTGAATAATACTTGTCCTGCAGTGTACAATGTGAGGCTGAAACAGTTGGTTACACAGTATAAATCTATAACTTTATTCTCAAGCAAAGTGTAAGAGGCGGTACAATAAATATGGGTGGTATTAATCATTACCATGGCGATCTATACAGACACCAAACTTGGTATTAATCGATTTAATTATAGATAAATGTAATACCAGGTCACCATGGAGGCGCGCTTAGATTTTTTATTTCTTTTATTTAGCTAAGCTTCATTATACACAGGTTTGGCAAAAAAGTTAGGATGGAGTGTATGAATGTTGTCCACATAATAAAGAAGACAGAATCCGGTAACGTTTTATTGGTTTGTCTCAATATTACCTAAAACCACATCTAATATCAGCAGTCACAGGATGAGGACACATTACTAGACACGACAATGTGTCCCCTACCTGGCGAAGAGAACCTCCCACCTTTCTCTCTCCTTACGTCACAAAGTCCCGCCACACCCACACCGTCTAGAAGATAGCAAACAGAAGCCACTGGCGTTCTATTTTATAATCTTTTTTAAAACTATAACTGTCTGAGAAATGCTTCCATTCAGAGACACAGGTGGAATGTTTATCTAGCATCCTTAGTTTGGCTACTATTGTGAGGTTCCTTAGCGCCATTCCGGGGGTTTTAATATAATGTAAACAAACACAGACCTGCCACATCTCACAAGACGCGCCACCCTCTGGAACAGGTGGAACTGTGGCCGACTGTACACTCGCCAACAAAAGTTCTGTCGCCTCAGCTGCCTCTTCATGAACCCTAAGATTCTGAGACCTTTTTTCGGTTTCACAGATCTATGAATTTCTGTGTTCATGTAGCCACAGGATCACTGAGATATGACGGGTATATAAGTAACAGGATTACATACAGCAGTCCTCGCAGATAAGCAGGGGTGTTGAAGCTCACATATTATTGAACGACTGCCGAAAATAATATCATTGGCTGACAGTTACAGTGATGCTAAAAAAATTCAGCTATCACGCTTGAACACTCATACACTGATTATAACTTTAACAGTGCCCGAGAGAGGTCACCTACTTCCTTACTATCGTCCCAGAACAATTACTAACTTTAATTAGAATAATTTTGTGCTTATTCATTATTTGACATCATTAACAAAACATGACACAAATTCTATTTATTAAATATAACAATTATTTTTAAATCATATACCGGTGCAGTAAGGCAAGTTTAGATGATCAGGAACCTAAAGTACCAAACACCGTTAGTGACAGCAAAATCATTCATCTCATTTATAGACTAAAATAACATCCTTAAATGTGCAAATTGATATGTAAAAAATAATGAAGATAAAGTTTAAGAAAAGTTATTCAATCCAAAAGTAAAAGTTGAAGAGATATTCGTGTCAAACTACTCTTTAAAAACTGTAGTTCGCTTAACCTTCTGCCAGTTTGATATAAATGTTTTACTCAAGTTTACCAAGAAACATCAAACAAAACTTAATTGAAGTCATGCGAGAGAAGAGACAAGTTTAATAAGTGCAGGAGACCATTCACAGGTGTCCAGTGAGCATTACAGCCACGCATTATATATATACGTTATGATCAGCGTTCACCGATTATGACCTATTTGTGACTTAATAAACTACAGTGTTTCTTATAAATGATCTTAAGAAATCACATTTGATGAACCAGTTACATGGATACAAACTTTACTATACAACAACGGGGAAACATCGCGAGTCCATATATTACAACAAAATCATAATTATGTCAGAGACTCGCGATCAATCTCGTATAGACTGTTTATAAATGATGGCAGTGTCGAGAAAGAGGACACACAACTTGGGGGTGTCATCTTGGGTTAGTGATCTACATTATCTAGTTGAACATTGAAGCAGTCAACAGTACAATAATGACAACGATGAAATACCCTGACAATACTCACCTGGAGATCAACTCACCTGGATTACACATCACCCGCTACCCCCTCAACTTTTTCTACCTCCTCCTACCCCCCTCACTCTCCACTACCCCCTTCACTCTCCACTACCTCCTGCTACCCCCTCACTCTCCACTACCCCCTTCACTCTCCACTACCTCCTGCTACCCCCTCACTCTCCACTACCCCCTTCACTCTCCACTACCTCCTGCTACCCCCTCACTCTCCCTACCCCCTTCACTCTCCACTACCTCCCTGCTACCCTGTCCACTACCCCCCACTACCTCCCTCCCTGCCCCCTCCTCTCCCACTACCTCCTCCCGCCCTCCTAGACAGCATCACTCCAAAAACTGCAGGGGCACATGCATCAGCAGCTTGATTAAAGCATATAGTGACCCTTAGCTTGAGCGACCGTGTTGTTATTTTCCTGTAGTCAGGCCAGAAGTAAGCACTGATAACCCCACCTACTTTGTTATACATGCAGCAGCGTTTATGGTAAAGAAGATAGAGTGGTTGTTCATAACTTCCTCCAAGAACTGACCATAATATAATACAAAATTTAAATGTAAAAGTATACAGCATTTTGAATCGCATTCTATGTACACCTATATACACCACATGTGTACATCAGGTCAACACGTAACACAGTCTCACAGCCTCAGTGTTGTAAATCATTTTTCATATCTTGATGCGCATTTTAATTTCTTAATGAACTGCTGCCGTTAATTAGTCATTTTTGCAACAAATGGCGCGACCAGCTCAACACTGCACGCCCTGCATGTGCAACAGAGTTATTGCCAAATAAAACTGCGGTTGTTATTTGCATTAATTGTCTCTCTGCTTTGTCTGTTGCCAAATAAGAAATATTAGTTGTTCTAGATATGAGTAGGAATAATCATTATATTTGGAAGCCTAAGAAATGCTTACGTAATTAATATAAAACTTAGTACAGTATACATATTGTTCCTGAATAATAGTGTGTGTTTAGGTTGTCAGGAGTATACAACATCACCATACAACACCATACTATAGTGATGACAATAATTACATCTTCGTGGATTGATGCAAATACATAAATATTGTTTGAATAAACACTAAAACCCAATAATATTCCTTTCAACAAGTCCAAACCACACCGGCATACGTTAACCTTTCTCCGTCAGTGAGTGAGTGAGTCAAGCACATATAGAGCTGTAGGTACATCTAAAGGACACTCATGAAATATATTAAATTATCTCTTCCTTCAGCTAAGTCTTATCCTCATATATTTTGTCTCACTTGTGAAAGAGATTGTTATATTGATCCAGTAACTCTGTATCACACGTCTGGTCCACAACCATAGTGACGTGTTCCTCTCACCACCCACGTCACGGTAACACAGTAGTACATTGATATACATGATAATTAATATGACTCCATTTAAATACTGACCCAAACAAACAAGAACTTAAGTAATGCATTAAAGTAACTACCAAAATAATAACCCGTTAACACGTTCAGTACTTGTTCACACACCAAAACACATACAACATACATATGTGTACAAATGGAAACACGCACACACAAACACAAAAACAAATATACTGTGTGTGTGTGTGTGTGTGTGTGTGTGTGTGTAAGCGATAAAAAGGTAGTTCCATTGAGATTTATAAACGGAAACTAATGTAAAAACAAAAAAACGAAGAAAAATCTACTTATGTCTTTAAACATTCACGAACCACCACAAGACACACGGCCCTGGAGGTGACAACAGCTGTGGAGTATTAAACAGATCTACACAAGCGACACAGAGCACCAAGACACAGAATGCCGTTTTACACCCAGTTTGGTTTAGGTGTCAGTGTGCAAGAGACGACTGAACAGACTCAAAAATAAAATCTTCAAAAAATTAATCCTAAATAAAATGTAATGAAACTACTTGAGGTAGTCTATGACCCTTTGTTTCTTAGGGTAAATAAATAAATAAATAAATAAATAAATAAATATAATAATGATCTGAAGAGTAAGTTGATGATCACCCAAAAGAGAGGAATAACCCAGACCATGATGCATAAGAAGAATAGGGAAGCACCAAGAGAAGATAAAGAAATAATTGATAACATGAGAAAATGAGAAAATGTAAGAACAAGTCACTAACAATCCTACCCCCAACCCCCCCCAACCCCCCCCACCCCCCACCAAAATAAACATACGATCTTCATGTCATACTTTCCTTAACAAAAATCATTTATCCCTCTGCCAGTTTTCTATAAAAGTTTTACTAAAATCATTACCAAGAAACATCAAAGAAAACTTAATTGAAGTCATGCGAGAGAAGAGACAAGTTTAATAAGTGCAGACCATTCACAGGTGTCCAGTGAGCATTACAGCCACGCATTATATATATACGTTATGATCAGCGTTCACCGATTATGACCTATTTGTGACTTAATAAACTACAGTGTTTCTTATAAATGATCTTAAGGAATTATATAGTTGGAGAAACTTATATATTACTATAGACGATATTGGAAGACTATTTATAAATATCCTCCAGCCAAAATGTTTGTTTAAAAACTGTCAGAATCAAAGGTCAAAACTGCACGAATATATGACACTGCTTACTTCCCCATAACGTAATTACATTGACCCGAAATAAACAGCGCCCTGTAAACGGTTCCCGACAAATCATTCATAGATTATTTTTAGTCAAGGTTAACAGTCAACGTATAATTGTTAACACAGGTAACAACACGGCATATATGATACCTTTTACATCATTATTATGTCAGATTTGATTAGCTGCACACCTACATCCTAACACGAAAATACAATATATACCCAGAATAAACTCAGGGGTGAGTACAGACGAAAGCGCTTGGGAACTTCGTGTTTTCTTCTTTCCCTGTGGTTATCAGCATATGCCTGGATCACGTGCACCCACAGTGATTTACTTGCATATATACAGTATATATATATATATATATATATATATATATATATATATATATATATATATATATATATATATATATATATATATATATATATATATATATGTATATATACATATATAGTAAATTGCTGCATGTGTGCATCAGGTCAACACGAAAAAAAGTCTCACAGTCTCAGTGTTGTAAATCATTTTTCATATCTTGATGCGCATTTTAATTTCTTAATGAACTGCTGCCGTTAATTAGTCATTTTTGCAACAAATGGCGCGACCAGCTCAACACTGCACGCCCTGCATGTGCAACAGAATTATTGCCAAATAAAACTGCGGTTGTTATTTGCATTAATTCTCTCTCTGCTTTGTCTGTTGCCAAATAAGAAATATTAGTTGTTCTAGATATGAGTAGGAATAATTATTATATTTGGAAACCTAAGAAATGCTTACGTAATTAATATAAAAGTTAGTACAGTATACATATTGTTCCTGAATAATAGTGTGTGTTTAGGAGTTACGAGTGTCGTTCAACACACCATACCACAGTGATGACAATATTTTAGTAACAGGTATGTATCATACAGTCTAGGATGTATTATAATAGCTCCCCCTCGTGTAACGAGGACAGCCGCCTCAAGGGCGACCTTGGAGTGAATTTGTTTAAGGTGTAAAGGCTGTCGCTTACACAACAACCACACCCTAAGTTAACGAGTTGCATGACCCAGTGTCAAGGAATAGTCTGAGAAGACCGGACAACTCGCCAACTGTACTGGCTAACCATTACCCCGGAACACGATCCGCAAATCGATTAAAATCCAGGTTCCCAATTACTGCTGGGCAGACAGAGGCAAATGGCGTAAAGAAACTTGCCCGTAGTTTCACCCTGCCCGGGGATCGAACCGGGGCCCACTCCCTTGCAAGGTTAGCAAGCTGACCATTACACCACAGGTATACACACACACACACACACACACGAACCACTGAGCGATATGGGGGTGAATAGTGCCGTCCATCGGGTAGAGAGGAGGATGTCAAGAACCACTGGCCGGGTGTCGTCCGTGAGATGGTGGGAGGAGGAAGGGAGCGAGAGATCTTTGTGTGTACTGGTGAATATAATAATAAAGGGTTCTGTATATATCCAGTTTCAAGTCTGTGTGTAGTTGTCTGGATTTTATCGACTCTGCTAGTACCGT
Organism: Homarus americanus; assembly: GCF_018991925.1. Lineage (NCBI taxonomy): Eukaryota > Metazoa > Arthropoda > Malacostraca > Decapoda > Nephropidae > Homarus > Homarus americanus. The sequence continues at coordinate 1,371,539 of NW_024712913.1, forward strand.
CCTCTCATGTCTAAAGTTCACTCTTCTTCGCAATGTAACCAAAAGGACTCCCTTGGTTAGCCTTCCTTCTAAGTCTTCTTAATCTCCCGCTTCGTGTTTAGACTTGGTTAACGCCTCCACCAGCCTCTTAAGTCACACTCGCTGCTGGTGTACGTCAGTCGTCGCCGTCATGGAATAAGTTAACAGGAAAAAAATACCCAATTTTTACAGATAAGACTCGGAGCGTCGCGAGTCTCGGTGTTGAGCGAGAGACTCGTCTTTGATCTTAAGACTCAAAGGAAGAAGTAATTAGAAAAGATGAATTAACTTAGAGGTGTAGTGTTGGCAGTAAACTTAACGGTGTGTAGGAGGAGGGGAGAGATGATAAAGTGACTTTTTTAAAGAAGAGAAGAAAGGGGAGAGAGACAGAGAAGGAAGGAAAGCGAAGAACATTTTGAAAAGAAACGTTACATTTTTCATGTATTTTTCTCAAAAGAGATGACGTCAGTTGTATACACATCTGGTGAAATATTCAAGGACACATGGACACACATGAGCGTGTAAGTAAAACGACTGTGTGTGTCAGTATGTGAGAATACGAAAGTGTACATACAAGTGTGTGTGTGTGTGTGTGTGTGTGTGTGTGTTTTCTCGAGTAAATAGCACAAAAAGAGTAAAAAAAATGATGAATAAGAAAAATGAAAAAATAAATAAAATGGAAAAAATACCAATGAAGAATATCAAAACAAAATATATAACGATAAAGAGAAGAGGATGATGAAGGAGGAGGAGGAGGAGGATGCGTGTGTCTTCATGAGAACCACACATAATATGCAGTAATTCTTCACATCTTCGTGCCCAGAGGTAGGTAGTCACACTGTGTTGTGGTGTGTTCGTGTGTG
>NW_024712913.1:1372519-1394804 GCF_018991925.1 Homarus americanus
GACTCAATTTTTACACCTGTCGTAACTTAGTGTCTTATGACTTGTCGTTTATCTAAGCTTCGTGTAGTTGTCGTTTACATCAGGGGAATAAAAAGTTAATTATACTTTGTAAGGAAAAAGAAACGACAGTGATTTGTAGTTGGGATAAAGCGAGACTTGGGAGGGAGAGTAATGGTCGGGCACAAGATATCATTTGGTACTAAGTTAACGGCGTTCACAGTAGTTGTTAATATTGTCGCATAATAAGGTGACCGTAACTTACAGCTGTCGTTTACAATAGTCATCACAACTTAATATTGTGTCGTTTACTAAATTGATCAGAAATTGAAATTGTGTCGTTTACTAAATCAATCAGGGGCGTTATGTTAGAGGTGTTTAAATGGAAGTCAGGGCTAAACAAAGGGGACATTACAATGGGTAAACACTGGTTTGGAAACAGAGTAGTGGATGAATGGAACAAGTTACCAAATATCATCATTAACTCGAATACGCTGGATATCTTCAAACATACCTGTAGGTTGGGTGGATATATGATCAATAGGGGTTGGGTGTAAGCGGGACTGCCCAGTATGGGCCAATAGGCCCGCTGCAGTTTCCTCCAGTCTTATGTTCTTATGTTCTTTAAATTGTCGTTTACTAAATTGATCAGAACTTAAAATTGTCGTTTACTAAATTGATCAGAACATAAAATTGTTGTTTACCGCAGTAACAAACTTAATATTGTCGTTTACTAATAACTAAGTTTTAAATTGTTCGACGTTCAGATTTGATCTCGTCGTTTACCCCAAGTAAAGATGTCGTGTCTGTCGTTGATACCTAAATAAATTGCCATCCTCAGTTACACATCTCAAAACAAAAAATGTCGTTTACTTTGAAAATCATAATAAATGGTCGTTTATGGCCAGCTAAATCTTTCAAAAGGTTTCTTATACCATTACAGAGACGACACACACGGTCGTGGCCAATAACAGCTTGTGTGTGTCGTGTGTAACTAAGCCAACACGACAACACCACCCAAGCATGCACGTGCGCGCGCGCACACACACACACCAGAAAATAAAGTGGATTTAAATTAGAGAAGTAACACTGTTCTCTCTCTCTCTCTCTCTCTCTCTGTCTGTCTGTCTGTCTGTCTAGAGAGAGAGAGAGAGAGAGAGAGAGAGAGTCTTATTTATAACTTACACAAGCAGTTGAAAATCCATACCAGAAAAACACAACAAAACAGTCCTTTAATTACTGACCAACACTTCACCTGCATCACGTCCAGGTAACAGCTTCCTTATCGTTAATATCCCCGTGTGAGCTAAAGTGTGAATCTACTGTAAGAACGGATCACTTAAAGAATAATTAGATACCATAGCTTATTATTTTTTTTGTAGTTCATGCATAATGTAATGATAAGCAGCGTTATTAGATATACACCAATCATATATGAACGACCCAGGTGCCAGGTGCCAGATAGTGCCAAGTGTTCAGGTGATTTTGTCCATTACCGTAGGGGTTGGTTTGTTTACACTGTCTAGGGACATTGTATACTGTCTACTGTGTATTTAATTTTTTGTGTACCAGTGTGATTTTTATGACGAATTTAAGGGATAAATGTTTAGTAATCTATCAAGGAAGCTGTTAAAAGTTTATTTCCATTGGGATTTGTATTTAATTTTATTCTTCTTCTTATCTATCAATATTATTTATCTCTCCTCCCTTGCGTCTCAGGTCTGCGTCACCAGATAAGCACAGATATCAGCCTCGTTTGTTTTAGGGATCGCTCGGCTGCTTCATAAAAGATTAAGTGCCAACGGCAGGTGTCGGTGTAGTGGCCCTGCGCCATCTTGCTTGCGTTCGATTTCTTGAATTATTGACTTTGAGCTTCCCCAACTTCATAAACTCTTCCTCTTTCCTCGCTTGTTTCATCAACCTGGTACAGAATATAATCATCTCTCTTCCTGTATTACCATCAGACTTAAATAATTATTGTCTTGTCGGAAGAAAACTGATCTGAGTTGGTGAATCGAGCCAGTGATGAAGGTGGGAAGAATTGATTAAGGCCACGTGGTACAAGTCATGCCACCACCTGCCACCACCTCCGAATTCACGCACCTAGCCAACACACAACTCACTCCATCCTCTTGTTTATTCTCCAACATCAAATTAAAACACCCCAACAAACTCCCCCTTAATTAAAAACCTAAATTAGACTCAACACTAACTGACACCAGATACATAGACGTTAGTTACATACAAAATTATCATCGTGTTCGTGGGAATTTTCAAGGATTCAGACGATAGGCCAGCTTCTTGTCGGCTCTGTTATTCGCACAGTGAAAGCAAACCTCGGAGGCAGCAATACGCCAGCGAGTAATACAGAGGGACAGTACAGCTATATTTGGTAGAGCCTCGGCAACCAGGAACTGCTGTACCTTCGTTGTGGTAGACAGAGACAGACAGATAGATAGGACAGAGATAGATAGATAGATAGATAGATAGATAGATAGACAGATAGAACAGACAGATAGATAAACACCTGACCTGACCTGACCTGACCTGACCTGACCTGACCTGACCTAGAAGACGTGCTATTATCATCTGTGGGGTGAGGTAACAACACACCAAAGGGTAATAATTAAAACTGGTCTTTGTGTCGTGTGGTTATATGTTACGACACATTAAGATATCGCTTAACGGCACCCCCAACCCCCTCCCTCCCTCCCCTCCCCCACCCCCCTCCCTCCCCCCCTCCCCCTCCCCTACCCCAATCCTCCTCCCTACCCAATCCTCCCTCCCCCACCCCCCTACTCCCACCCTGTGTTGTGAACTTACGACACACAAGAGTTTAATTAAAAAATGTCTTCTGTCGTAAGATAAACAAACACACACACACACTCTCTCTCTCTCTCTCTCTCTCTCTCTAAGTGATGTTAACCGTAGCGATCACAAAGAAATTAGATTCCAGTTAGATTTTCAGGGCAGACGCAAGGAAAATTCCACTGAAGTACCAGATTTCAGAAGGGCGAACTTTGACAGTTTAAAGAAGCAGCTGAGAGAGGGGGTGTCGCGCTTGGCCGTGAACCTGACAGATGACACTGACCTGATAACGAGATCTGAGATTGCCGAGTTCCACGACAATTTAAATAATGAGTTACTTAATGCACAAAGGCTGAACATACCATACAAAACACTCAGATCAGACAACAATGAGCCTATGTGGATAAATAATTATTTAAAGAACATCATTGGCCAAAGGAAGGCTATAGGTAGAAGGATAAATCGTGGCGAAATTTACCTCTGGGATTATTATAGGGTATTGGCGAGTAGGGTTAAAACCGAGATAAGGAAAGCTAAGAGGAATAATGAGGTAAGGATAGCAAGGGAGGCGAAGACAAACCCCAAAGGATTCTACCAAATGTATCAAACTAAAACACGAGAAAAGATTGGACCAATACTGTCAGACACCGGCGAGCTCACTGATAACGACAGAGAAATGAGCAATAATTTGAATAAATATTTTTCAACAGTTTTCACCACCGAAAATTTAAACATGATACCCGGGGCACCGACTCTATTCAGAGATAGTGAAGAAAACAAATTAAGCGAGATAGTAGTGACTAGTAACGATGTTAGTAAGCAAATAGACAAACTAAAGCCTAATAAGTCACCTGGTCCCGATGAGATATTTGCCAGAGTATTAAAGGAATGTAAGGAAGAGCTTAGTATGGCCTTAGCAAAGTTGTTTAACATGTCCTGGAGGACAGCGAATGTAATACCGATTTTCAAGAAGGGGGATAGATCACTATCCTCTAACTACCGCCCAATCAGTCTAACATCAATAGTAGGCAAATTACTGGAAGCAATCATTTCAAACTCGATTCGAAATCACCTGGAGAAGCACCGATTGATTAATGATTCCCAGCATGGCTTCACAAGCGGACGTTCATGTCTAACCAATCTATTAACATTCTTTTCATCAGTTTTCGAATCGGTGGACGAGGGGCACAATTATGATGTGGTATATCTCGACTTTAGCAAAGCCTTCGACAGAGTCCCCCCACGAAAGACTAATTAGAAAGGTAGAAGCACATGGCATCAAAGGTAATATCCTTAAATGAATTAGGGCGTGGTTACAGGACAGGAAACAGCGAGTGAGCGTTAATGGCACTAAGTCCCATTGGAGCAACGTCACAAGTGGAGTTCCCCAAGGCTCAGTACTTGGACCATTATTATTAATTATATACATAAACGACATAGATATCGGCATAGATAGCAACATAAGCAAATTTGCTGATGACACTAAAATAGGACGTGTTATTAAATCTGACGAGGACTCCGCAAAACTACAGGAAGATTTAAACAAATTTTTCGAATGGTCTGAAAAATGGCAGATGAAATTCAACGTGGACAAATGTATAGTACTCAGTATAGGAGATGTAAACAGGGAAACCAGATACCAGATGAACAACGATGCCATAGAGAAATCCGACTGCGAGAGAGATTTTGGAGTAATGATAAGTAGGAACCTTAAACCAAGTAAACAATGTGTTTTTGCTCGTAACAAGGCTAATAAAGTACTTGGGTTCATACAAAGGAGTGTTAGTTACAAGACTAGCGAGGTCATCCTAAAACTGTATCTTGCTCTTGTGAGACCACACCTGGATTACGCAGTTCAGTTCTGGTCACCGTATTACAGAATGGATATAGAATCCTTGGAAAGAATTCAGAGGAGAATGACAAGACTAATCCCGGGCATTAGGAACCTTGAGTATAGAGACAGGTTAAAGCATCTTAATTTGCACTCCCTCGAGAGACGTAGAGCGAGGGGCGACCTGATAGAGGTGTATAAGTGGAAGGCAGGGCTAAACAAAGGGGACATTACAAAGGTACTCAAACTATCCAACCAGGAGCGAACTCGTAACAATGGTTTCAAATTAGACAAATTTAGATTTAGGCGTGAAATAGGTAAACATTGGTTTGGAAACAGAGTAGTGGATGAATGGAACAAGTTACCAAATATCATCATTAACTTCGAATACGCTGAATAGCTTCAAACATAGGTTGGATGCTTATATGAGCAATAGGGGTTGGGTGTAAACGGGACTGCCCAGTATGGGCCAATAGGCCCGCTGCAGTTTCCTCCATTCTTATGTTCTTATAACAGTAAACATTAGTAGCAAATAAAAATAAAAAGAATGTTATTAGCTCGATGTAAACATTCGACAGCAACCAATCACCGGAGAGATGTTTATATATTACATTTGTTACAGATGCACTAATGAGACTTTTAAAACGAGTTATATTTTTGCTAGGTTAGGTTTGGTTAGGTTAGGTTAGGTTAGGTTAGGTTATGTTATGTTAGGTTTGCTTAGGTTTGGTTTGGTTTGGTTAGGTTAGGTTAGGTTGGATTTGTTTAGGTTTAGATAATCTTTTTTTTATGAATTAGTTTATTTATTTGTTTATATATTTTTTTCTTTGTCTTTTTTTATAACTGCGTGATAACCAGGAGTCAGCCGTGATGTGTCAAATTAGGCGTCATTATAGTAATATATTGTGGTGGTCTGTGTAATAAATCTTGGCTTGTTTCTGTTACAAAATTCCTCCTCAACATGTAGTAGTTTAGTGATGGCTTTTGGGATTTGGGTTCATGTGCGTATTTATAATGGTGGGATTTTGGTTCATGTGCGTATTTATAATGGTGGGATTTTGGTTCATGTGCGTATTTATAATGCTGGTGATTTTGGTTCATGTGCGTATTTATAATGGTGGGATTTTGGTTCATGTGCGTATTTATAATGATGGGATTTTGTTTACGTTTTTAAAATAACATATTTCTCCTCCAGTTATGGCCAGGTAAATTTCACACCTAACCTACCCTAAGCTAACCTAACCTAACCTAACCTAACCTAACCTAACCTAACCTAACCTGAGAAGGAGAGGTGTGTCACGTGGGGTCGCGCGTCTCGCCTTGACATCCCGTCACTTGGTTGTCACAATAATTACACCATAATAACAGAAAATTACAAATAACGTCACGGGAAACGATGAGTGAGTGTGATGTGTCTGTGATGTGTCGGGTGATGCGTCTGATGTAATGTGTGTGTGATGTGTAGGGTGATGCGTCTGACGTAATGTGTGTGTGTGATGTGTCTGATGTGATGTGTCGGGTGATGTATCTGAGGTAATGTGTCTGAGATGATGTGTGTGTGTGTGTGTGTGTGTGTGTGTGTGTGTGTGTGTGTGTGATATATCGGGTGAAATTTATTTGAATTTTGCCACGTACAGCGACTAGTTTATTGTGCACCCCATACTCATCCTGTGAGCTGTAGCGCAAAAAAGGATTACAGAGTAGAGGTCACAAAGGGTGTGTATAACAGACCCCAGTGGACAGGATATTATGGTATCAAATGTTACAGATTATTTCATATCCATTTTTATTTAGTTCTGTAGGAGGTGTAGCAGGTGTGGGAGGTGTATCAGGTGTAGAAAGCTTTGGTCTTTGGTCAACTGCGACACACACACACACACACACACACACACACACACACACACACACACACACACACACACACACACACACACACACTCCATAAAACATGTGTGCTGGGCTGCCTGGCTAGTACACCTGCCGGACACAGCAGGTGCGGAGTCCTGCACTGCGACACACACACACACACACACACACACACACACATTTTTTACTCTCGGTATTATAGCATAGGAACAAAATACCACTTCATACAGTGTTAAAATAACCCTTAAAGATCATCACTGACTCATCTGCGTAAACAAAACACCCACTCAAATGACTCAGATATGAGGGTGGATGACCCATTGACTCACCTGGGCAATAGAGGGAGACTCACACGCTGACTCACGCTCTGATTCACCGTCTGGCCACCGACAGTACGCGGAAAAGTAAACTGGATCTATCGTTTGTTTACTTGAACCGTCGACCAAGAATGTGTTGTTATTTCCAGATCATGTTGTTGGTATTTCAAAACACTCTCTCACAATACTATACCATAAATCAGGTTAAAATTACTATACTACTTTAAACAACCGTTATATAGTATGAAATGTATTTAATAACAACAAAAACAGTTGAATTTAGGAACCCAAACTCCTAAGACTGTTTTAAGGCTTAACTCGTAATCTTAAACGATATTGTATTAATAATTCACAATACACTTCACCGTATTAACTCAACACACTACACCGTATTGACTCACAACACACTTCACCGTATTGACTCACAACACACTTCACCGTATTGACTCACAACACACTTATTGAAAAGAGTAATATTATAAAATAAGTCAATGGTAATGATAATTTTTGGAATATTCGAGTTTTTTTTTAAAGTTATCCCTTATAAGATATTAAGTCATAGAAAACGTGATTTAGTAAACTGTAGTAATGGCGATTGAAGCAACAACAACAACAACAACAACAGCAGCAAAAAGAATGGGAGGAAGATGATGATGATGAAGAAAAATAAGACGAAGTAAGATGAGAGGATGAGTTTAAGAAGACGAAGATGAAAAATGAAGATAAGAAGATTATAAGGCTGTAGAAAAAGTAGATAACGAGATGAAGAAACGATAAGGAGGGAGAAGAAGAAAGGAGAAGATAACGAGAAGAACGTAAAAGCAAGAAGAAAGAAAATACAAAAACAATGAAAAAAATAATAAAACTAAATAAAAAATGAAAAACACAAATAAACCAAAAAATACAAGAAAACTTAGAAAAAAAAACAATAACAAAATAATTCTTAAACAATTATCTGAGAAAAAGAAAAAAAAGACAAGATTTTTCCCAGGATGTACTACATTACGACACACAAACCCACACAAGACCTCAGCCTACATTTCCCAGGAGAAACAAAAGGAAGAAATGACGCTGTCCTACGATTCCCAGGTGAAACAAAGGAAAGAAAGAATCATCTCTGTCTGGCGCCCCTGACCAAGAACAAAAACAAAAGTGAGTGTGAAAGTAAGTGAGAGAGAGAGAGAGAGAGAGAGAGAGAGTAAAACACTTTGTTACGTTTCCCAAAAGCAACATCAGACAGAGTAGCAAAAAATTTATATAAAGTAAAATTCCTTCGTTTCCCAGGATGATCTAATGGGTGAAACAGCTGACAAACTATATATATACAATTAGTTTTTTCCCAGGAGTAACAACACCACTGCAAATGTAAGACTCATTTTATTTCCCAGTATGATCAAGGAGTAGGCAAAAAAGCTCTAAGGAAATAATACAACACTTTACGTTTCCCAGGAGCAACACCGCCGAGAATGATGTTAAAAAAAAACGGAAAAAAAATCTTCGTTTCCCAGGATGAAGGTTTGTGAGAAGTGTCTTTTTGATTTCCCTTAAGATAAATAAGCAGAGGAAACCGTCCACCTCAGCGTCCATTACGAGAAGACAATCGCTGGATAAGATTTCTGGAACGGAAGGCTCTCCTAACCTATCCTAACCTAACTTGACCTAACCTAACCTGACCTAACTTGACCTAACTTGACCTAACCTGACCTGACCTAACCTAACCCAACCCAACCCTACGTTAATTTGTTTGCTCGTAACTAAGGGAAGGGAGTGGGGGGAAGGCATGTTAGGTTAGATTAGGTTAGATTAGGTACAGGTGTGGGCAGCATCAGCATCTCAGGATTTAGCTTACCTCATTACCCCGGGGATGAGGGAGAGTAAACAGTGACGTGGAGAAGGGAGGTGTCACTCTTGATGGTCACTCAGGAGCACCAGATGAGGGAGTGACGGAGGGAATGAGGGGCGAGTTGGAGGGGAGAGTATGAGGGGTGAGAGGGAGGGAGAGAATTAGGGGTGAGAGGGAGGGATGGAGGCGAATGATGAAGAAATAAGAAAAGGTAAGAAAGAAAATTGAGTGATGAAGGAATGAGGGAAAAGGAGGAATGAAAAGGACTAAGCAAGGAGAGAAGGAGAGATTAGAGGGAAAAGAAGGTGGAGATAGGAAAAGAATGGGGACGAGAGAGAGAGAGCAGAAAAATTGGAAGAATGACTGAAGAAGAGTGGGAGAAGTAGAGAAGGAGAAAGAGGGAATTAAGAAAAGGAAGAAATAGACCGAAACTGAGAATAAAAATATAAGAGATAATAAAAAAAGCCAGGAGAGAGAGAGAGAGAGAGAGAGAGAGAGAGAGAGAGAAAAAAAAATACGAAAACAAAAGAAAAATTTCCCCCAACTGAACTTGATTAAGTCATGGCCAGACGATCTACCTGATGTGTGCCACGCCTGATTACTTCAACCAGGAGACCGTGGCACTGTGTGGTATGGGAGCCAGGAAACCGTGGCACTGTAGTATGGGAGCCAGGTGACCGTGGCACTGTGATATAGGAGCCAGGAGACGTTTTCTACCTCATTAGAGAGAGAGAGAGAGAGAGAGAGAGAGAGAGAGAGAGAGAGAGAGAGAGAGCAAATAGAAAAACAAGTTACACAAAGAAAGACAGACAGACACATAACAGACTGAAACACAAACATACAGAGGAACCTAATCAAGAGAGAGAGAGAGAGAGAGAGAGTCTTGACTCCGGGGCAAGAGAATTCAGTCATAGAGGAAGTGTAGCACAGGTGATAAATGGTGGCCTCAACAGTGCAATATCGCTAGGGTGTCATTTTCACCTGCCAAACACGGGTTCCGCCCAGAATTACTTGACGTTGACCAGATTAATTGACCATAGACACGAACCTTAAGGCTGTGGGGGAGGAAGAGACACAGGAGGAGACAGGGAGGTAGGTAGGTAGGGAGGAGACGGGGGTTGGGGGGAGGAGGAGGAGGAGGAGACGGGGTAGGGAGAGGAGGAGACAGGGTAGGGAGGAGGGTGGGAGGAAAAAGGAGACAGGGGGGGAGGACGAGACAGGGAGGAGGAGACAGGGAGGGAGGGAAGAAGAGGTGTGTGTGTGTGTGTGAGTGAGCGAGAGATACATTGTAACTCTGGTTGTAGTTATTTTTTTAAGTATTGTACATGTTTACTGAGGTTGTAATTTGTTGTGGTTGATTGTTTTGGTCTTTGTTATTGTTGTGGTAGTGAGGTGTGGTAACAGTGTTGTGGTAGATCAGTTGTTACCACAGTGTTTACAAGTCACAAACTCTCTTACCCCGTAACAAGGCTTAAGAGAGGGGCGTGGCTGTGTTAAGTAAGTACCCTATATATTTACTTTCATTATCTTGACGGCTATTTTCCCTAACCCTGATAAGAATACTCTAGGAATATGTGTACTTGGCGTGACTCGAGCCCATCTCTGCCTCCACTCTTCTACACGAATAATAATTTGACATTTAATTTATATCTGGAGCTGATTTACGGATTTTAATTTATATGAATCACAGTTGACAACATATCGTACTAGTGGGCCATTGTCTTCTATATTATTAAAGGAAAGATGATATAGATAGAATTTTCGTAAAATATTCAAATTAATTTCTCAGTGTAATGAAAGGTCACATTTGTCACTAAGATTGGTATTTCAGTGTCGGTGCTGCAGTAAATCGTTCTTCTGGCATCGGTATATCGCGCGGAGAGGAAGATAAAGTTATGTCAATAGGTCAGTCAGGTACTAAAGGAAGATGCTCAAACAAAACAAACACAACACAGGTAGACAATTATACAAACAATAAATAACACTTAGGAGAAAATATAAACGTATACATAAACAAATTATAAGAATAATCAGACCAAAAAATAAACATATTCTGTAAACAAAACAATTATCATGTATGACGATGTATCCTGCCAGTGTGTGGGTTGTGACAATGCTGTTATTACCGTGAATTAGGTATTATTTTAGGTCATAAATCACAGGACACTACACACACACACACACACACACACACACACACACACACACACACACACACACACACACACACTCTTGCACTTCAGGGCCATCACATAACTATAGTCAAGTTCAGTGTGTTATGTCGAGCTTCTCTGAATGACTCGAGGTTCCATGTTCAACAAAAATGTGCCTGAAAGAACACTGTTGCTCTTGATTATGTGGGCGTGATGGTGCTCGTCGAGGGCGTGTGGGCGTGTTACTCTTACGTTTTAGGAATTTAAGGTGTTATGAGAGAGAGAGAGAGAGAGAGAGAGAGAGAGAGAGAGAGAGAGAGAGAGAGAGAGACTTGTTCTTGGTATAGTGGTGAAGTTAATAATCGTCCAGTTAGTAAATACTACGTTGAGGCCATATGTCATCAGTGTGTTATATTATCCTACAGTAATAGCATCAGTGGCAATAGCAGTTAAGAGGCATTAGCAGCCGCATTAGCAGTAATAACACACATATTACAGAAGAAATACGACACTTGTTATAATTACAGCACGTGACCATACGAGACGAGTGACTCTATACAGGCGCGGGGGAGAAATTCACAGGAGAACACATCATTCCCTTATTAAATTTTCAATCTTTCTTTTTAGCAATATTCCTTTACCAATCTTGTGTGAGGTGGATCAAGGTATAGGGAAGACGACAAGGTAATACGATAATAAGGGAAATTGGTGTAAGGGAGGTATTCATTATTTATTTTTCCATCCAGGTCTGACAACACAGACATCTTATCATGTTAACTATTTCTTACTCCAACTCACTCCAGAAATTGTTCTTATTCAAAGTTGTCCAAAGTTGTAGGATTCTCATGGTGATGTAGGTACAGGCTGGTGTTGAGGTGTGGTTGATGGTGGTGTAGGTACAGGCTGGTGTTGAGGTGTGGTTGATGGTGGTGTAGGTACAGGCTGGTGTTGAGGTGTGGTTGATGGTGGTGTAGGTACAGGCTGTTGATGGTGGTGTAGGTACAGGCTGGTGTTGAGGTGTGGTTGATGGGTGTAGGTACAGGCTGGTGTTGAGGTGTGGTTGATGGTGGTGTAGGTACAGGCTGGTGTTGAGGTGTGGTGATGGTGATTGTCATGGTGGTGTAGGTAGAGACAGGTGTGGTGGTGGTGGCCGTCTGGTGTGTCATAAAGCACTTGGTATAATGTAAACATAGTCACAGGTGTATTGATTGGTATATACAGACTTATTACAGTATTATTGGTAACATATATTAAAACACGAACAACGGACACACACTACTACAACTACTACCACACACACACACACACACACACACACACACACACACACACACACACATGCCCACCATAAAACACAACCCTGAATTTTCCATATATAGCCTAAACCAAGAGCCAGTCACACAACAACCATTCTACCTCCCTCCCTTTCATCCAACCCCTTTACTAATTAAACCCTTTACCCATTTTCAAACCCTTTTAGCCCCCCCCCTCCCCTCCATCACCCAATTCCTAAAAATAGGAACTGACCAGAGAAGTTTGTAATGCATTTCAATTTCACAGATAATGATACTTGTAATGTGGGTTGTCAGAGGGTCCACAAACAGGGCATAATTCACGAGGACACACACACACACACACACACACACACACACACACACACACACACACACACACACACACACACACACACACAGGGTTGGCTGGTTCAGGGCATCACTGCTCTCGACAATTTGTTACCAACGTAAAATTGCCATGGGTTGAATTGGCCTGAGTTTGGTTATTAACCTTAAATTGCACATCTCTATGGTACGTACCTGTAGGGCCTGTCATGAGTGGGAGGGGGTGAGGGGGTGAGGGGTTGTGGGGGAGAGGTGAGGTGGTTTGATGGTGAGGGTGTTTATGGGGGGATGAGGGGTTGGTCGGGAGGGGTGAGGGGGGAGGAGGGGTGAGGGGTTAGGGGAGGGGTGAAGGGTTTGTGGGGAGGGGTGAAGGGTTTGTGGGGAGGGGTGAGGGGATTTAAGAGGGGTAGTAGAGGGGGATATAAAATGGGATGTGGTGGGTAGAGAGGGATATGAGGTAAGGGGTGAGTGGGGTGGACTGTGAGTGGGGGATGGGTGGGAGATAAGAGGGTGATTTCCTGGGGAGTTGTTGAGGGAGGTGGTGAATGAGAGGGGGTGGGGATTGGCAGAGTGGGTGAGGGATGGGTGGTGGTAGGGGAGGGGTGGTGGTGGCTGGGGGTGGAGGGGTGGGGGTAGGGGAGAGGTGGTGGCAGAGGAGGGGTGGGGGTAGGGGAGAGGTGGTGGTAGAGGAGAGGTGGTGGTAGGGGAGGGTGGTGGTAGAGGAGAGGCAATGGTAGAACGAAAGAAAATGACTTTACTATTGTACACGTGAAGGCTCTCTACTCCATAACATTTACTGGCTGAATGGTACTGTCCTTTTCTGTCTTTAGTCCACACCCATCTGTCATCACTGCCTCTGTTAGACTGGTGGTGAGGTCGTGAACTAATAAAACATGAGAGGTGTCGTTTTTGTTGACATTCTCCCTCAGTCATATCTTGATGGGTTTTCTTCTTAACAAATAATAACCTTTATGTAGCTTTTATATCCCTGGAGTTTACATAGACTATATATTTTAAGTATTATCTTCACTACGTCCTGCAAGATATTTTCGGTATTCAGCATCGCTATTCCACCCTCATGCCTCTGTTCACTAACCAAAATACAATAAAAATTACAATGTTTTTTTTTAATATATTGCCTCCAACACACAGGTGTATTAGTAGTGCCCTTTGTTCACCTGTGAGTGTCTCTGTGGGTCATGGTAGAGGATTATGGGTCTCTGTGGGTCATGGTAGAGGATTATGGGTCTCTGTGGGTCATGGTAGAGGATTATGGGTCTCTGTAGGTCATGGTAGAAGGGATTATGAGTCTCTGTGGGTCATGGTAGAGGATTATGGGTCTCTGTGGGTCATGGTAGAAGGGATTATGGGTCTCTGTGGGTCATGGTAGAAGGGACTATGGGTCTCTGTGGGTCATGGTAGAAGGGATTATGGGTCTCTGTGGGTCATGGTAGAAGGGACTATGGGTCTCTGTGGGTCATGGTAGAGAGACTGACTTAGGTAGAAGGGGATAAGCGAGAGAGAATAGGAGAGAGAAAGAGAGAAGTAAATGAGGGAGAGAAAGAGAGAAAGAGAGAGGGAGAATAGAAATTTGAAGGAAGGAGAAAGGTGAGAAAGAAGCGGAGGACTGAACAGGTGATAAACAGGATAGAGAGAAATATAAAAGAAGGAAGGAGGAAGAGGGAAAAAATAGAATTATATAGAGGGTCTCCAAAAAAATGTCCCTCCCTCCCTCCCTCCTTCCCTCCTTCCCTCCCTGCTGCATCCCTCCCTCCCTCCCTCCCTCCTTCCCTCCCTCCCTGCCTCTTCTCTGAGACACTGTGAATTGCAGGGAGAGAGGGAGGCGAGAGAAATTTTTTGGGAGACACTGTCTACACATCCAAACACACCCCACTACACCTCACTACACCCTCCCATGATGAAGGGGATATACGAGGAGGGATATATACACTATATATGTATACTTATATAGGAATAGTTCTCATATATCGTATAGGAACGTCAAAACTGTTGCTCTTTTGTTTTTTCTCGACGATAATGAAGCAGTTTGTGCCTCACGTTATAAAATGTTAGCGTAATATTGTTATTGTTGGAAGTAATTGCACGTTAAAGCCTTTGTGTGTGTGTGTGTGTGTGTGTGTGTGTGTGTGTGTGTGTGTGTGTGTGTGTGTGTGTGTGTGTGTGTGTGTGTGTGTGTGTGTGTGTGTGTGTGTGAGTATGTATGGGCTGCACCTGTGTGAGTGGAAGAGGACACATAGCACTAATGTAAACACCAATCTCGATAAACCAATAAAAAGCAAAGTAAACACAATAAAAAAAATGATTGTTGGACTATATAAAATTCTTCTTTTTCTCAGCTCTCAAATCTCGGTGTGCATTGTAAGGTTTTACCCTCCCCATCATGGTTGCCTCTCCCCCTCACCTCTCCCCTCCTCCGATAGTCCCCCCCTCTCTCTCTCCCCACACGGCCACCTCCTCACTCTGCAGATCTTTCCTACTCCCTTGTCACTCCTTACGCCCTCCCATCTTCTCCCTCATTCTCTCCTCCTCCTAACCCTCCCACCTCACAGACGAGCCTCACCCTCCTCCCGAACTCCCCACCCTCTCCAAGATGTCCTCACCCCCAAGCCGATCTTATCTCCCTCTCACTCTCTTCATCTCTTCTCCTCCTCCCTCCTCTCCCTCCCCCTCCTCCCCACTTTCCCTTCCTCCCTTTCCTTCCTCCCTTCTCCTCCACTTCCTCCCTTCTCCTCCACTTCCCCCTCCCCTTACTGCACTCCCCCTCTCCCCCCTTCCTCCCTTCAACCCCTTTCTCACCCAAGAGAGAGAGAGAGAAAGAGAGAGAGAGAGAGAGAACAGAGGCAAGCGTCACCTCATTCCCTAGGCCAATTTTTCAACTTGTGTACAATGTGTCTCATCCAGAGCCTTGTGAGGGTGATGACAAGACCAAATCCCAACAAGGGTGAGAAAGCCAAGACCAGGGAGGGTAGGGAGGGAGGGAGGGAGGGAGGGAGGGAGGGAGGGATGAGAGAGAGAGTGGAGTGGGTTTAGGGGGAGTGAGGGAGGGATGATGGAGAAGGGAATGGGTGAGAGGGAGTGGAGTGGGTTTTAGGTTTGGGAGAAAGGGAGGTATATGATGGATGAAAGGGATGATGGTGGAGGGGATAGGATTAGAGTGGGAGGTAGAGGGATGATGAAGTAAGGAAAGAGTACGAGGGAAACTACTGAGTGTGGGAGAGAGTGGGATGATTATGGAAATGGTTGGTTGAGAGGGAGTGGGTGAGAGGGAGGAATGAAAGAGAAGGCATGGGGAAGAGAGTGGGCGAGGTGTAGGTGGAGAGGGATGAAGAGGGAGGGGATGGGTGAGAATAGGTGGAAAGGGGTGAAGAGGGAGAGGATAGTTGAGAAGGATTATAAGTGGATAGATGAGTTACATTGGGATGGAAGGGGAGCAGTGGAAGGTCAGGGAGGGGGGAGGAGGGAGAGTGAGGGCGAGAGATGAGGGAGGGAGATAAGCGAGAGAGAAATAAATGCCTGAATAGGAGTATAAAACAATAAAGAAGAGAGAGAAATATGGATAGAGGGAGGAGAGAGAGAGAGAGAGAGAGAGAGGGAGGAACTAAGAAGAAAGAGCTTCTAGAATACAGTGGAGGGAGGTTGGGGGAGGTTATGGGGAGGGGGGCTGGGGGAGGTGCTGCTGGGGGAGGGGCGGGGGGGAGGGTTGTTGTGGGGGAGGGTTGTTGTGGGGGGAGGTAGCTGGGGAGGGGTAGTTGGTGGAGGGGGTACGGAGGTTGTAGTGTAGAGGGAGGCTGGGAAGGGAGAGGAGGTTGTGGTGAGGAGGGAGGCTGTAGTGGGGGAGGTTGGGAGGTAGAGGGGAGGAGGGAGGGGGAGGCTGTAGGGAGGGGAGGTGTGTGAGGAGGTTGTAGGAGGGGAGGCTATAGTGAGGAGGTTGGGGAAGAGGGGAGGTGTGTGAGGGGAGGCGTGAGGGGAGGTTGTAGGGGGGAGTTGTAGTGAGAGGGGTGGAGGGGAGGCAGTGAGGGGAGGTTGTGTGAGGGAGGCTGTAGTGAGGGGAGGGAGGGGGAGGCTGTAGTAGGAGGGGAGGTTGTAGTGAGGGGAGGCTAGTAGGGAGGAGGTTGTAGGGAGGGGAGGTTGTAGTGAGGGGAGGGTAGTGAGGAGAGGAGGTAGTGAGGGGAGTGAGGGGAGGTTGTAAAGAGGGAGGCGTAGGAGGAGGTTGTAGTGGGTGGCAGTGGAGGGGGACCACGCCTCACTCTCTACGCAAGTAAACAGACACTATTCTGCCCGGCCTCACACGTCGTCCCTGAAGTAGAGGAAAACAAAATTTCAAACATAAACCAAAGTGGTAGAGTATCTTATTAGCATAGCCTGTGGTGACAAAACAGAGAGAGAGAGAGAGAGAGAGAGAGACTCCATCGTCTTTCATTTCTACTTTATAACGAAAGAATTATAAATATATCAACGCTAAGAAAAAATATCTGTTTAACACTTACATTATCTTTTCTAATCTAAACTTTGATTTTTCTACTAGTACCGCTACTTTCGTTTACTTTCTATTTTTTTTTTTTTTGCTTTTATACTTTTTTTCCATCCTTTTTATCATCTCAAATGCAACATAAACTTCCAGCAGCAAACGTTTCATCTTTGACAATATTTGGCGGGAAAACTGAAATCCTAGAAAAATGTCAATCGTCTTTTTTTTCCGTATTATTTTTTTTTTCTTGCACTTAATAATCGTAGGAGTCAGCAGGCAAGATTAGGGGGAGTTTCTGGTCGTCGGTGAAGAGTTCCAACGAGTTCATCTGTGTCCTTGGCAGAATCCACTCTCGTTTGTTTCCTCATACACACACACACACACACATCCTTGACCACCGGAGGGCCAAGACCTATCAGGCGCTGCTCCTGACCCCTCTTGGCCATGTTCGACCCATTCCCCAAGTCCCTCTCCCTAACCCATCCTCACCACCGGGATATCAACATAATCAAAAGTGACAATGTCGTTTCGGAAAGAAGTGGGGTGAGTGTTGAACAGTGATGAACAGTGTTTAAGCCAGTGAATTCAGCACTAGACAGTACCAGTGAGAGCCGTGACCCACCTGCGAGATAAGCACCCCTGGGAACCGACCACCATCTTCTGACCAGGAGGTGTTAATCAGTCCACCCTGGGAACAACAATGGGTCGGCCTTACACCTGACTACGGGATAACACAACACCACCTAGCAGAGAGTGAGGTACTGTGACACCATCCCACACCACTGGGTCTCTCCATGACCATGTGAGGTCCTTCATTATCAACATCTACGGACGACTTACTGAACCACGTGGCCTACGTTACCTCACACAGTATGGCAGAGATCAGCCCTGACCATCAACTACAGTATAATAATTTGTTTGCTCAATTCACTTTCCTTCTCCTTTTAGTAATGAAAGTTTTTTGTTAAACGACCCACCCACCCCATGTTTTTGTATGTAATAAGTCATTTTTGTCTAATGTATATTTTCAGCTTCGGGCTGCTGAACTTTTTCAATAAACGGTTAATTATTATTATTATTATTATTATTATTATTATTATTATTATTATTATTATTATTATTATTATTATTATTATCACACACACACACACGAAGATCTTCAGTTCTTCTCGCGGTACAAATGGTTGTGGTATCTATAACTTCCTCTGTTTTTATTTTGTGATTTCTTATTAAAACTTTCTTCCTTGTCATTGTTTTATTCCTGTGTGTGTGTGTGTGTGTGTGTGTGTGTGTGTGTGTGTGTGTGTGTGTGTGTGTGTGTGTGTGTGTGTGTGTGTGTGTGTGTGTGTGTGTGTGTGTGTGTCATTTTCTTTCTGCCTCTTGTGTGTTATTCTTAGCTACTTTTATTATTGGCTATAATTTGGACTTTTTTTTTAGCCCATCGTGACCAATTGTGGCTGTTTCTGACTTTCTGGCAGTTGTTGACAGTCTTTGGCTACTTCTGACAATATCCTCCCACCTCTGGCTATCTATGACTATTTCAGGGTCTTTTTTTTTAGGTTATATTTACTCATCCACAGGTGTATATGACTACTCTAGGCTATTTTGATATGTTTATATTTGAGTATATATAACACCTACAGGCGATATATGGCTACGTCTCCCTTCCCTGCCATCCCAAGCTACATATTCCTAGTCCAGGCTATTTGGCTATTTTTTGGGGGATGGGTGGCTACATCAACCTATCTGTTGATTACCTACGACTACCTCAGGCTATTTGTGGCTATGTTTCTGTCAAGCCTGTCAGGTAGTGTTTGTCACTGGCTATTACGTAAAGTAGAGTTTGCCTTGGGGGGGGTCTTGCAACATACATCTCCCCTCTTTCCCCTCTCTCTCTGTCTCCCTCCCCAGCACTCCCTCCCCCATCTCTTCCCTCTTCTCTCCCCTGACCCATCACCCCTTCCTCCCCCACCCTCCCATGCCTCCAGGGTTGTGTTACTAACGTTCACTTGATATCACTTGGTTGGGTTTTTACCCTTGTGTTTCTCAACATGCCGTTGGAGTTGACATTATTTTTATATTAAAAAATTTAGTCACCAGACCATAAAATGTACAGTAAAATATGGCGTTAACTCTCCCCCCTCCCCCATCTGTCCCTATCCCTTCCCTCATCTTGTCCCTATCCCTTCCCAACCCCCCTCATCTTGTCCCTATCCCCTCCCACCTCCCATCCCGTCCCTCCCATCCCAAAACCATCCCCCACTGACAACAGATGGATTAATATCTCTCTCTCTCTCTCGCCTCCTTCTTCATCTACCCTATTTTCGTTATTACCTCTTTCTTAGCGACACGACGAGACCCAACCTAACCTAATTTAACCTAATCTAATGTGACCTAATCATACCTAACCTAAGGTAATCTGAGCAAATAACCTAACCTAACCTAACCTGATTTAACCTCACCAAATTAGCATAACCTAAGCTAAGTTAACGTCACCAAACTTAACGTAACTTATCTTAATTTAACGTAACGTCACCTAATTTAACATACATCAGATTAACAATTTAACTTGACTAAATTTAACCTAACCTAACCTAACCTAACCAATATTATCTCAACCTAACGATCATTTATGATAGATTAGAGACCAATTGAAGTTCCATTGGTTCTTGTCGCTTATTTAAAAAGAAAGGAATGAATAGATTAATAAACAGACGCATTAGTTATACTGTTCGTGGTTGCTTACCAACAATGTAACTGAAATGTCTTCCGTAATTCCTCCATTTTCTGTGTTTATTCAACTAAATCTATATTAATTTAGAGACTTTAGTGACGCAGAACAAGTGAAATAAACAGATAAATATTCACAAGTTACCCGGAAGTAGAATATCATTATAAAAAGTAACTAATTAAAAAAGAAATACTTTTGAGGTCGTGTTCGTGGTACTTTTCCAATATTGATCGTCGCCTGTCGTGGCTTGGCTTACTGGCGCCGTAAGAGAAGAGTTTCTGCATGAAATCCCGTTTTCTTCAACACATTTCTTAGATATGTTTTCTCTCGTGCTAGTTTTCTCTCGTTTGTTTTCTCTTCAATACTTTCTTTTATTTTGCGAAAGCTGATTTTATTTGACTTTTCTTTGAACCATCTTTTATTATCGTCTATTCATCGACTCATTTTCCTTTGATTTTTGCGTCACTTTAGGCTCTGTTAAACAAGGGATCATTTTCTTCATTTGCTTCTCGTGGTTACGTTTTCTTTAACACTTTTTGAAAGTTTCTTGACTTCGTTTTCTTCACGCCTTTAATTATTACTCAAGACACTACCTATCAAACCAGTGTTGTAAGCTCAAGACACTACCTATCTTACCAGTGTTATCAGCTCAAGACACTACCTGTACCGTTGTTTCTAAATTTATAAACAAATAACCAATTAATAATGTATAAATATTAAGGTATTAACTGAAGGTTCGGTAAAAAGTGGGTAAATGAAAACTGTCTAATTAATATATTATAGTGAAAATTAATTCCTATCTCTCGAAAGTAACCTAATTAAGACTCTTATGTGTGCCAGTAAGTTCTGTTTATACATTAGAACTTTAATTAAGATTCAAACAAATTATCAATAGGTCCGAAACATGACTTGTCTCGGAGCCTTGTCCTAAGCGTCAACCTTATGATGACTGTTACCAAGGGTGATTTTTAAGTAATTTTTTTTTCTGGAGTTTCATAAGTGATTGCTTTCAGGAGTTTCAATAAGTGATTCGTTTTAGGAGGCTCATTAAGTGATTCGTTTCTGGAGGCTCAATAAGTGATTCGTTTTAGGAGGCTCAATAAGTGATTCGTTTCTGAAGCTTCATAAGCGAGTCTTTTCAAATGGTCCACTAAATTGTTCGCTTCAGAAGAAATAATATAAGATTTCCGAGGAATTTTTTTTTCAAGGATTGTCTAACCGATCGCTTTAGTCCATCCTGTAAATAAATCCAAAGATGAAGAAATTGTCCTCAGTGTTCCTCCAGTTATTAAACACACACAAATAATGCATTTCAAGAGTGTAAATATACGAGAAAATAAAAGTATTTATACTCCTATAAAAGTAGTAGTTTTCATATTTTTTCTAATCCTCGTTTCATAATAGTTTCATATTTTACAAGTCTTCACTGACGTTTGACACATCGCGCAACTTTATACGAGCGACTTTCCAAACTTTATTCTCCCCCTCAGGCTGATAAAGACCGCGAGTTCCACCCTTCCTGTCCCAGTCTATAAGAGCCAAGTTTGCCTGAGACACACCCCCTGTGGTATACGTCCCTCTTGTACCTCGAGACTATAGATGAATTAAGGGTTTGTGACGGTAGTATTTTATTGAGTGGACGCTGCTTTACTCAATGAACAGGGGGATGGCTGCCAGTGGCTTTATTTGTGAATATATCAGAGACGCAAATATTTTTCTTTAAGGATCTGTGTTTGTGAGAAGGAAGGAAATTGGGGAGGAGGGAGGGAGAGAAAGAGGAGGGTTGGAGAGAGGGGAAGGAGGGTTGGAGAGAGGGGGAGGAAGGCTGGAAAAAGTGGGAAGGAAAGAGAGAGAGATGAAGGAGGGGGGGGGAGTGGGAGGGAAGGAGAGGTGGGAAAAGAAGAAAGGGAGAGTGGGAGAAGGGGAGAAGAGAATGGTGAATATGAAGATGATGTTAATGATGATGATAATGATATGATGATGATGGAGTGTTTTTGACAGGTGAAAATAGATTCATATGTGTCATGAGTCTTGCCCATCCAATGTGTCTCTACTAAAAACACATAAGATACATCTATGATTCTTATACTTGGAGACTTGTATGTTGTCGAGTATGTATCTCCTACATGGGTCTGGTGCGTCTCCTATGTGCGTCTAGTGTGCGTCTCCTATGTACGTCTTGTGTGTGTCTCCTATGTGCATCTAGTGTGCGTCTCCTACATGAGTCTGGTGTGTCTCCTATGTGCGTCTAGTGTGCGTCTTCTATGTACGTCTAGTGTGTGTCCTATGTGCGTCTTGTGTGCGTCTCCTACATGGGTCTGGTGTGTCTCCTATGTACGTCTAGTGTGTCTCCTATGTGCGTCCGATGTGGGTCTAGTGTGCGTCTCCTACATGGGTCTAGTGTTTATCTCCTATGTGCGTCTCCTCTATGCGTCCAATGCGTCTCCTACATGCGTCTAATGTGTACCTTGAGTGCTTTATCTACATGTCTGTCTGTATGACCCTGAAATAGTGTGGAACCAGAATTAAATCAGTGTCGTGTTATGGTGACGAGTTTTGCAGAGGGTGTGTGTGTAGTAGCCGCAGGAGGAGGGTGAGGGAGTGTGTAGCCGCAGGAGGAGGGTGAGGGAG